>NW_026866755.1:0-79996 GCF_026571515.1 Ruditapes philippinarum | reverse complement strand
TTGAAATTGTTGAAAATTTTCATTTTTGATAATTTTTATTAAATTCCCTGTTTGATGGAAACTTCCCAACTGAGTTAATCATTGTTGGATATTAAAAAATACATATTTCATACTGTAAAGATAATTTCTTGGAAACTGTCAAAAAACAACAGAAAATGCAATTAAGTCAATCTTTTAAACTATATCATAAATCTCAGCTTGAAGTGAAAAAATAAGCATGGTAGTTTTATTTAAGTGGCAAGAACAAGGATTTAGAGGCAGACACCTTAACCACTTGGTCAACGCTTCCCTTCTTATCATCATACGTGTCATAATCTTACTGTAGCCCTGAAATCATCGTACTGTAACACTGTTATCATTGTACTGTAGTAAAGTCAATCTATCACTATAGCACTGTCATCATCGTTATATAACATTGTTTTTATTTTACTGAATCACTGCTATCAACCTACTGTATCACTTTCACCATAATTCTGTAGCTCTTCCATCATCATACTTTCATCAAGCTCTTTCATCATGTGCTATGTCATAATCTTACAGTAGTTCTGCCATCATCAAATTGTAGCAAAGTCATCATCGTACTATTATCATTGTACAGTAATAAGACCAATATCATACTGAAGCTCTGTCAACATTGAAATGTAAATCATCGAACTACAGTACTTTCATAATCGCACTATACCACTGCCATCATCGCACTATACCACTGTCATCATCGAACTATACCACTGTCATCATCGCACTATATCACTGTCATCATCGCACTATACCACTGTCATCATCGCACTATACCACTGTCATCACCGCCTTATACCACTGTCATCATCGCACTATACCACTGTCATCATCGTACTATACCACTGTCATCATCGTACTATATCACTGTCATCATCGCACTATACCACTGTCATCATCGCACATATACCACTGTCATCATCGCACTATACCTCTGTCATCATCGCACTATACCACTGTGTATCATCGCACTATCCACTGTCATCATCGCACTATACCACTGTCATCATCGTACATTATACCACTGTCATCATCGCACTATACCACTGTCATCATTGCACTATACCACTGTCATCATCGCACTATACCACTGTCATCATCGCCTTATACCACTTTCATCATCGCACTATACCACTGTCATCATCGCACTATACCACTGTCATCATCGTACTATATCACTGTCATCATCGCACTATACCACTGCCATCATCGCACTATATCACTGTCATAATCGTACTATACCACTGTCATAATCGCCACTATAACACTGTCATCATCGCACTATATCACTTTCATCATCGTACTATCACACTGTCATCATCGTACTATACCACTGTCATCATCGTACTATACCACTGTCATCATCGCACTATACCACTGTCATCATCGCACTATATCACTTTCATCATCGTACTATAACACTGTCATCATCGTACGATACCACTGTCATCATCGCACTATACCACTGTATACCACTGTCAGCATTGCACTATACCACTGTCATCATCGTACTATACCACTGTCATCATCGTACTATACCACTGTCATCATCGTACTATACCACTGTCATCATCGTACTATAGCACTGTCATTATCGAACTTAAGCATTGACATCATCGAACTATAGCACTGCCATCATCGCACTGTATAAATGTCATCATCGCACTGAAAAACTGTCATAATTTTACTATAGCACTGTCATCATCGAACTATAACACTGTCATCCTATTACAATAGCACTGTCATCATATTACTTTACCACTGTCATTATCGTACTGAAGCAATGTCATCCTTGTAATATGGCACTGTTATCATCATACTATTACACTGTCATCTTCGTGCTACAGCACTGTCATCATCGTACTATAGCAATGTCATTATCGTACTAAAGTACTGTCATTTTTGTACCTAAGCACTGTCATCATTGTACTGAAGCACTGTTATAATATTTCTATAGCACTGTCATCGTCGTACTATAGCACGGTCATCATATTACTATAGCATTATCATCATCATACTGCATAACTTGCATCATCGAACTATAGCACTGTCGTTCTCGTACTGAACCACTGTCATCATCGCACTGTCATCAGTGTACAATATCACTGTCATCATCGTACTATAGCACTGTCATCATCGACCTATAGAACTGTCATCATCGCATTAAAGCACTGTCATCATCGGACTATAGCACTGTCATCATCGTACTATAGCACTGTCATCAGTGTACAATATCACTGTCATCATCATACTATAACACTGTCATCATAGTACTATAGCACTGTCATCATCGCATTAAAGCACTGTTATCATCGTACTATAGCACTGTCATTGTTTTATTTAACCAATATTCACATATCAAGCCATTAGAATGGGTCAATTTATATAAAAACATACACGAATATGGGATAATTCGAGCATAACTCGAATGAAAGTCGGCGGGACTCTATGTTAACTCTTTGAAAGTCGAGTAAATCGAGTAAAAGACGTGTTTAATCGTACAAGGCAGTACTAGACCGTACTTGGAACCGTGCAATAATCGTATGTATTCGTATGCAACTCGTATTCAAACCTTGCTTGACCAAGTAAATCCGTCTTTTATTCGTACATGCTCGTGCTAGATTCGGGTCTAACTCGTGCCAACTAATCCCAAGGCACGATTGGAGCTAAATACTCGTACCAGTCAATCCATGTATAACCGAGTATAACGTATGGGAACCCTGTGTCCAACCGTGTTTTGTGTGAGACGGCCTTAAACGTAGAAGACATGAAAGGTTCATTAATCAATTATAAAAGATAATACACAGTAAAGAAATACTGATTGGCTGACTATATGTCACTTACATTATGATGTTATTTAAATACATCAATTAATATTGAATATACATTTGTATACTTAATAATTTGGAAAAATCACAAAAGCTTAAAGTGTACAATCATCAAATCCGCAATAGCACAGTTGGTTCAATGTTTACCTATGATATTAGAGAAGTCTCTGGTATCTGGTTTTTGTGTGTGTGTGTTTTTTTTTTAATTTTTTGCAGTACATTTTAATGGAAATGATCGATTTCTTGCAAACATGTACCCACGGGTGTGGATCAACTCAAAGCATACTTTGTCTCGTTTTGTATGTATTATACGGAATTTAAATGACATTTATTAGTTCTCTACCGGTTTAACCGGCGGAGACTTTAGGTTTCCCTCCGTAGTTGTTACAGCATTGTTACAGATGTTATGAGAGTTGAGAATGAAATTAAAATTTCACACATAATTGTTACAAATGTTACAGGTTGTTACAAATGTTACAGCATAAGCCTTGAAAATGGACAGAAATCGGAATAAATAGGGTTACATAGATGCTATACAAGATTTTTACATAGTTGTTACAGCATTGTTACAAGTGTTACAAGAGTTAAGAATTAAATGAAAATTTCACACATAATTGTTACAAATGTTACAGGTTGGTACAAATGTAACAGCTTACAGCATAAGCCTTTAAAACGTACAGAAATGGGAATAAATACGGTTACATATAGATGTTACAAGGTTGTTACATAGTTGTTACAGCATTGTTACAGATGTTACGAGAGTTAAGAATGAAATGGAAAATGGAAATCGGAATAATTAGGGTTACATAGATGTTACAAGGTTGTTACATAGTTGTTACAGCATTGTTACAAATGTTACGAGAGTTGAGAATGAAATGAAAATAAGACATTAGTGTTACAAATGTTACAGGTTGTTACAAATGTTACAGCACAAGCCTTTAAAATTGTAAGAAATCAGAATTAAGTTGTTGCAAATGTTACTGAATTTACATGCGTTACATATGTGTTACTTAGTGTTACGCTTGTAACAAATGGCAAGTGTTTCGTTAAACTGCGCCCATTTTGTACCCTACGTGTTGATTTTAGTTCGATTACTAGTATATAGAAGCTATAAGCTTATAGACACACTCTCAAAACACCTCCTAGAAACAGCCAGTACTGAGCAATCCGTAAGTTTCTTTTCTTGTTCAGACAAATAATCCTGCACCCTGGCGGGTTTTGACCAATGTGGCTGGAGATCCTATGAGATTACTATGCCGGAGCGTTAACCACCTGACCAGTTGAAGACTTACAGGAGGTCAAATATGACTTGTTATGTTTAATTGCTGAACCTTGTTGACATGTCCCTTATAGCGACTTTTTATTGTGTTTTATTTGTGTCATCGTTTTGAAAATACAAAAAAACCACTTTAATTGTCGAAAAATCAGATTAAGACTCGAGTACAAATAAATAACCAATACCGGCATTTGTTCATCATTATGCTATGGCATATCTTTTTTGTCATTTAAAATAAACCATTACAAACCTGTCCATATACATACAATGTAACTGTTTGAATATCGACATACAGTATGTCAATGAAGCATGAAATAACAAGATTCCTACACGTACAAAATATCACAGCAAAAATTGGAAACCTGATTTGTTAAAAGAATAAATACCTGTAGGATCAATTACATGTCCATTTTTGAAAATGGCAGTAACAAACATTTTAGAAATATTAATTTTAGTTTTAGGTCTTACTCTGATTATTGCAAAGAGTGGATATAACAACACGTGTGAATATGAGTTGATACCAGCAGATCAAAAAAGTTTACCTGATTCATCATATGAAGTTATATTGTCGTATATAATATGGAAAAACCAAAGCGGATGTACTATGCACGTGGATGAGATTTACAAAAATTTAACAAAACACGTAACAGAGAACATAACTAATAGTTTTCTAGGTGTCAATTTAATGTGCATAGATAATGGTGATATTCACTTTACATATTCAGGATCCAATGAGAAAATTCATAGACTTGATATCTTCTTCGATTTATCTATAACAATGTGTTCTGTATATATGAATGAATTGGCGATTTTTCAACAATATGGATACATTTATTCTATGAGTACCGAAAATGTATCGTACATTTATCCAGGTGCATCTTGCTCAATTTTAAAAAACCTTATAGTGCTGTCGTCAAAGCTACTTTGTACAGAAACCTATAAAAACGAAACAAATCTGAGACAATCTTTCTTCTGGGAGGTATGTGACCCATTTAATCACCTAACTAAATTGACTCTACAGGGATGTAGGGAACATATGTATTATATGAATGCCTCCTTCATACAGAGTAAATTTCCAAAAATTCAACGGCTCATTTTGAGATACACGAATTTGACATCAAGTGGGATGACTTTTCCTTGGACAAATGAATATTTCAACATCTCTGACCTTGATAGTATCAAACCCCATACATTCAATACAAAAAGTAACGAAAACGGCAATCATTCTATGAAAAATATTATATCTATATCTGACAGCATTGTGAAATTCAGTAATGATGTTACTTTGGTTGGATATATATCTAAAATAGTCATAAACAAAAACAAAATGCCTAAACTACCAGATACTATATTCCTCAATGTATGCGATTTGAAAGACCTAGATCTATCAAATAATGAAATCAAAGAAGTGAACAAAAATGCCTTTTTAATGCAGACCAAGCTGGAGACACTAATCTTAGCTTATAACATTTTGACTACACTACCAGTAGATGTTTTTGACAATTTGTCTAATTTGTTGACTTTAGACTTATCTTCAAACAAAATAACAAAAGTTGAACAACGATATTTCAAATATTTGACTAAATTAGAGAATCTTTATTTGGAACGCAATACCATTATAACATTACCGCATGACTTTCTTAAGGCGCAGATTAACTCAGTTCAACGCGTTCTTCTTTCAGAAAACCCATTAGAGACTTTTCCTTTGAATGTTTTATATTCTCCAAAGATATTGTTTGTCGATATGCGACATTGTCATATCAATTCTAGTGGATTCCAGTCTCTGCTGAACAATTCAAATTTATACGAATTGGTCTCTCAGTCACGGCCTGTTCCTTCACAAAAACCAATATTTGATTTGTCTCAAAATAATATTACAAAAATCAGTTTTAAGCACGTACTTCCGTCAGTTGTATTAAAATTCTTGGATATTATTAAGAGATTGAAAATAAATCTAGCAGACAATCCAATAGACTGTACATGTGTATCGGACGAACTATATGGAATAAGTGTTTACTGGAAATGTCAAAATCCATCGGAGTTCAGAGGGCGATTAATGGCCATGATAAAACCTCAAGAAATATATTGTCCAATTTACAGCCATTCTTGCCCTGATAAATGTGCTTGTTTCAAACGTAATTATATAAACTCTCTAATAATTGACTGTCGGAATATCAATATAACTTCTTTACCTTCGGTAATGCCCGTTGGAAGATTAGAACTGTGGTTCCGTAATGCAAGCTTACTCGAAATATTACCCATGGACTATATGGAGAATGTAACGTTTTTAGACGTTTCTAATAACAGAATTAACCGGATTACGCCCAGTACTGTAGCTGCTCTGGGCACCGTGTCAACTTTGAAGTTAGATCACAATTACTTGACACATCTTCCTGAACAGTTGGCGAACAAGAACATTTCCTCAATAACCCTTTCAGGTAACCTATTTATATGTGACTGCAAGATGAAATGGATGCAATCATGGCTTCACATACAAAAGAATCCAGTCAAGGATTGGAATAAAATTGAATGTACATATACCCCAAGCATGGCGCCAGCACAACTGATTTCTGTGCCAGAGTCAGTGTTTGTTTGCACAACATCATTTTCCCTCCACAAACATGAAGGTTTCCCGTCAGTTATAACTGCAAGTGCTTTTTTTGTTTTGGTATGCATTTTACTACTTACCGGTATTACATTTCAACGCTTTACAATAAAGGTTCTACTTTTTCTGTTCTGTGGATTTCATCCATTTGATAAACAAAGTCAATATCACTCAAACGTAACATATGATGCTTTTACTTTATACTCGTACATGGACAGGGAATTCGTACAAAACAACTTGGTAGACAAATTGAAGAGCAAAGGCTACAAAGTTGTCGATTTTTATAAAGATATGATAGTTGGTTTTTCGTTTCTTCAAAACATCGAGATTTTCATTGAAAGATCGAAAAGAATAATATTTTGCTGGACAGAGGATATGCTGGGAAATGATTTAATCATATCTGCTTGGAATATAGCATACGAGAAAGCTGTAAAGAATGAGCTTGACCTTTTGATATTGGTAGTTGATAGTGATGTAAATAAACGTTCCTGCACCAATGGCAACTTAAAGAGGTATCTTAAAAGAGGTAGATATATCAAAAAACAATCCAAATATATGTTTGCAAGCGTTGAATATTTAATGCCAATGATTAGTTCAAATACTGTAGACAAAATGTTTAATGATAAAAGAGGAGAAGAAAGCAATATTCCCATGTTAGAAACTCTCTCTAACACAGATTATTATTATGGTAACGGATTGATTTATGTGTCATACCCTGATGATCTAGACTTTGAGATTCGACATGATCTTATCCCGTACTTATCAAGAAAAGAGAGAAATATCAAAGTTCTTGAACACGAATTCACACCTGGAGCAGATATCCGTGAAGAAATTCATAACAAACTTGATTCCTCGCAGCATTTAATTTTCGTCATTTCTCGTTCTACGTTTGATGATGATATTAAAATGTTTATCCTCACAACAGTGATGTCAAATTCAATATTACGTAACAAAAATTATTTGCTGTTATTTACATCCGGCCATTTACATGGTGATGACTTCACAAAGGAGATCAACAATTATTTCAACAATTTTGTTACAGGAAGTTACAGAGAAGAAAATTTTAAAGCACGTTTGCTTCAAGCATTATGTCAAGATTTTAGCTTACCCCATGATGAAAACATAGTTGAAAATCAGTAACTAGATACTTGCATTAAAAGGAAACATTTAAAGTAAATACATCTATAAACAATGAGATTATAAATGTGACATTTAAACTGTTAATAGATTTAGAATTGAATTGTTGATGGGGTAGAGTAGAAAGCTGTATATATTTTCCTATACATATTGAATTCAAATACTAGTAGTATTTACAAGCATTTTATTTTTGTTTTGTACCACTTCAAGACTTTAATATAACTTTAATTTACATTTATCCATCTGTTACGAAGCAAAATCTTAGTATTTCAAATAATTTTTGTAATTGATTGTTTTTTTGTTGTTTTTTTTATATTTATATATCAAGTGTCTTGTCAAGCGTTTGATTAACTTCATTTGCATATGCTAAAAAGAGTTTTTCACACATTTATATTATAATTATATTGTGTTTTGATTGTTGACACTTGCACGGACTTTAATTGTCAATATAATTGGCGTCCGCGCCGAAGCGCGGCGCCTCTTATGGAATGAAATTTGATTTTGTGAAAGGGCGACAGCAACTTCTCGAGCCTTTTAGTCGGACATGATAAAAGCCGATCATTCCGATCGGTATGAGGGTACTTGATTATTAATTAAAAATGAAATGTCGCGATATATACAATGAATAGCGAACTGGAGAATTTCGCAATGCAAACATTTTCAAATGAAATAACCTTTTCCGTCAATAAATCGCGCTCTTCGGGGTATCTTTATTTATCATTTTGTAGTACACAGTGGGTTATTATGGTATGTTATTGTTGCTGAATAGAATGATGAGTTGATGACCTAAATACTCCGAAAATCTATTAATAGAGGGATGTACTCCTATCGGTAATTCCCGGTCTCTCCTGGTCTATTTTGGTGACCGGCGAATAATACCACACGTTTATTGTCCGGTCTCTCCCGGTTTTGGAGTAGATGTTTGATATCGTTACAGAACAGAACAAATATTTTACAGATAAATAAGCTTTTTTCAAAATGAATGTTTGTCACTTAGTTTGGTTACAATAATTAATAAACACAGATCAACTCTCAAATTTATTGATTATTATTATACATAAACATACAATTCGAAAAAAAACCAACAACAACAATAGCATGTTTTATTTTATCTATATGAGATAAAAACAATAAATATGTACAATAATTGAGAAAAAAGGTACATTTTTATGGTATTAATATGACACTATCAACTTTGAAACATTTTATTTAATTTGTTATTCGTGTTTAGTAAAGATGCCGAGGAATTATTCAAAGTTACAAATTAGATTTTATGAATTATTCAATTGATTGGTACTTTACAAAATGATAAAGAAAAATACAAATGTACATGTAGTGCTGCAAATTCATAGGGTAAAATGACACCGAAGTGGTCTATGTCAGCCAACAGCAAGTTTTATATACAAAATTAATCGTCTTGGTCTGTAGTTTCCGGAATGAATATTCATTTGGTTTAAGCCCGATGCGTAGCTTAAAAATCCAAGATGGCGTCAAAGATGGCCGCCAAATCCCTATATATTCTAGAGTATTAATATGTGCTCATATTTGTTTCCGCTTTTGTATTTCAAGTGAAATTTTTGCACGGAAGATATCATTTAAAGTGTTTTATACGAAGAGATTTAATTTTATTGGAGAAAACAGATTGTTTTTTGCTTTTTTATACGTAAATAAGCAAAATAATGCTTAACATATGGGTTTTTGCTATGATACTCTTGTCTTAGCTTAAACTGAGAAATATCTATTACTTATTTTGTTATTCCACTATTGTAATGTATTCATGAGAGTAATGCTTTAATACATTCATATCATATCTTAAGAAATCTTTCTTTGTAATTATGCAGTAAGACATATAAAATGAGAGGCGGTACATTAAAATAGTTGTTCAATGTAAGGTTGTAACTGGTACTTATTTGTTCTATCAATTATTTCCCCAAATTTTGTGTTTCTGTCAAATTATAGCTTCTTTAGTGCAGTCCATGTAACTGATTAACATAAGAAACAAGGAATATGATAATTTGCTTCTGGTTATTTAATGAATTATTGTTCAATCGTACCCCACCCACTATGAATAAAAATCTAGGAAACTCTGACCCCTCGATTATACTGATTATTTGGAATGACAATATTTACGTAAGTTAATAAACATAAGGTGATTTTCAAAGTGTGATACTATTACAGGTATCTTGTCAGATCTAAAAATCTGTTCAAAAATGTGTTACCAATTTAAAAAACATGATTTTGTTGTAAGTTCCCCTAAGGATTTGAAAAGTACAATGTATGCAAAACAACCTCTGCTCATTTATTTATATGTTACACACCTTTTTATGTCAAATGAAATGTAATTTTTTTTTTAAAGTTTCTTAAATTGACAAAGTAGTCATTTAAAAAGTTTGATATTTTATCTACATAGATCATTACTCTGTTGGCCTTCGGTTGCATGAAACATGCATAGTAGTCGGATAAAACATAATGTTTATATGAAAATCGTTCAGCTTGGCATTATAATTGTGTTTGTGTTATTCAAATTCCTTCTATTTGACCTTTTTCGAGTGGTGTGGTTCTAGTATTTCTTTTTAAATAGTGTATAATAACCCTTTGGATAAATTGTGTATAATAACCCATTGGATATGTTACCTGCTTTTAAAGCTTTTGTTCTTTATTTCTTGTGGACAATATGTTGTATGTCGTGAAATTGCACGAACATTTTACATTGAAGATACTATGATCACTTTCGTATGAATATATCTATGGACGTGTCTTCACTTCCTTTAAGTGTACCAGTTTATGTAAAATTGAGAATTCTGCTTAAGCCGGTGCTAGGGGGTGTGGATGGTAACTTACAATTACCACTACCGGTATGTTCCTATATGACGACACAGTGTAAATAAAGTAAATCCTCGCCAAGTAAAATTCTAACAATTGTTATGGTTACATTAGACGAAATAAACAAAACACATACATGATCGTGTAAATATGTACAATTAAGGTACAGCCTAATTAACTCGATGCCTTAAAGGAAGGCAGAGCAACAAGAACATCACTTACCAAGACAGAAGACGAGATTAAAACAATTAAGAACGCACAAAACGTCAAACTGAAAATGTTGCAGGCTGGGTTTGATTGAGCCTGTTCATGAATGGCACTGTCAAGTGCAAACTATAGTACACGCCCCCCCCCCAGCACCAAATTAAGCAGAATTCAAGTTGACTCCCCGTTCGTAATACCCCACCCACTTTGTATATGAATTCAGATCAATAAAACACATTTATGGCATAGTTCGCTTATTCTAACTTATTCTAAATAGTGTAGATATAGTTTTAAAGTTGTTGTAAACGAAATCAAGAATGTTATTCAGTTTAAACAAGAATAAAACTAATAAGTTACAAATATTCAGAAAAGGACACACAGTTTGCAACATATGTTTTCTTCTTTCGTTTAAATTAGGCGATGAAAACTAGAAAAAAAATCAATAAAGTCAAAATTTATAGCATGAATAAATTAAAAATAAGAAATTTTGTGCAAAATTTCAATTGATTTACAAAACTGAAAAAGGAAATAAGCCAACGTAAATATACTAGAATATTTAGGGATTTGGCGGCCATCTTTGACGCCATCTTGGATATCTTAGCTTCGCATCGGGGTTGGGCCAAATGAATATCCATTCCGGAAACTACAGAGCCAGACGAACATTTTGGTATATGAAACTTGCTGTTGGCTGACATAGACCACTTACCCCTCTAATAAGGCTAGTAAAATGGGCTGATTTGCAGCACTAATGTATATGGTTTAAGAATAAATAATACTATATATTGAAAGATTAACCATAATTTACTGACTTTTTCCAGTTAAGTTTTGACTTATAATCGTCGGTCAATATAACAATTGAATTCTAAAAATAGTAGTAAACGTAAAAACTCAGTATTAAAATAGCACATAAAACACAAAAAGAAAAGAAAACAATATTCATAAAATCTGTAATTCTTTTTTATTAAAATAGATATTCTTAGTCTTCGCTAATAGCGATAACATAATAAGTGACAATTACACAAGTGTGGTGTTGATCATGCGTTACACACATGGATTATAAATGATTGCTATTAATAACCACGATCATAAAGAAATAAAAAGTAATATTCTAATCTCTAGCATGCCAATCAAAGTTAATAATGAACAATGTCTTTCGTCCGTTCATCCATAAGTAATATACAATTCTGGCAAAAACCAATTAACCATTGAAAAGTTTATAAGAATATCTTGTCATCATATATCTACTAGTTCATCTTCACCTGCTGCATTTCTTGCTTGGACGCCCTTTGATGCTTTGCATCAATGCTTTTCTTGTTTAATTAATTGTAATATAAATTCGTGACGCTTGTGAATTCACGAGGCGGCTTTCTCTGAAAACACACAAGCACTTGACAGGTAGGAGCACAGTAGAATCTGTCTGTAGTAAAATCCTAAAGGTGGTGCTTAATGAAAAGATTGATATTAATTAGCTGACTAATTAGCGGTCGCCGGTGACGTTAAGCAAAAGTCGCTTAATATAGCTATTCTATGCTCAACTTTGATATCAGAAAATATTAATAATTGCTACACAGTCTCTTTGCAAATATGAAATAAACATGTTTTGACTTCACACAAAGTTAATAAAATATTATGTCATGTTTAACACTCTACACACCTAGGTCGTCACAATATTAATATATAGTGTCGCAGTTTTTTTTAAAAGAAAAGACCAACTTTACTTGTCCCGTATCAGAGAACGTTACTTCGAATAAAGTTTATTGTTCATTTTTCGTTTAAATTTAGTAAGAATTTTATAGGTTTTTATAAATTTCTTCGATTAAAATATTTTACTCAAAGATGAGAATAGTATATCTTTAAAGAGATATAAGGGGGAATTTAAAGTGGTCGAATAAAACAAATGTCGCTTAATACACGTGGTTGCATGGACAAGTTAGACTGTAATACGCATTACAATAAAGGTTGTACTTTTTCTGTATTGTGGTTTCCATCCATTTGATAAACAAAGTCAATATTACTCAAATGCAACATATGATGATTTTATTTTATACTCGTAAATAGAAACAATGCAATGATTAATGTGTATTTTAAAATGTTTATAAATTTATAATAATTGAATTGCTGATTTGGTAGAGTAGCAAGCTGTATATATTTTCCTATACATATTCAACTAAAATATCATTATCCTTTTAATTGTTCCGTTACAAGCATATAGTTGTTTTGTACCATTTCAAAAAAGTAATATAACTTTACATTTATCCATCTGTTACAAAGAATATCTTATCAAACAAATGTTTCTTATTTCAAATAAATGTATGAGTGATTGTTTTGTGTTGTTTTTATATTTATTCATGAAATTCGAAGATCAATGTGCTTATATATAAATTATGCTTGATGGTTGCGTCAGGAGTAAACCTTTTACAGTAACAATCCCCGACCATGATTCATAGCGAGTGTTTAATCGAACTTAATTTAATTTAGTGTTCTCATTTTTCTTTGTTTGCATGCGTGCTCAAATCTTAAATCTATATCTATATTTATAATTGAATTCTCCAAGTTTTAATTCTATGCCACTGCTATTATAAATTTATAAAGGCAAGTTGGTGTTGCCCTGTCCATCTGTCCGTTCGATCTCGGTTCGTGCGTTTCTTCAAAAGCCTTTTCCGGTCCAAAACTCAGTCATGCAGGAAGGGATTTTAAAACATGTTGGCACCAATGTTAAGCTTGACGAGACTGTGAGTCATGCGCAAGACACACTTTGAGTCAATGTCAGCAGTTAGAAAATCCTGTCCGACCCATACCACTGCCATGCATAAAGGGATTTTGGAATAACTTGGCACAAATGTGAAGCAAAATGAGACACAGTGTCATAAGCAAGACATAGACACACAAACTCAAAGGTCAAGATTTAGCTCAGAGGTCAAAGGTCAGCAGCAGATCAGCAGAAAATATTGTCCGCTCCACAACTCTGCCATGCATCAGTTTATTTTGTCCATTGGCTAAAGTGTTTGGCCTGCTGTAATATTGTTATCCGAGCAATTATTTTAATCAATATTTTCCTTGACAATAGAAATGAATATTACTGATTGGTTTCTTTCCTGTTTTATTTTTGTACAATACAATCAATCTCTACTGAGAATATTTTGGGCTCTGTCCCTCTTTAATCAAAGCCTTGTGAATATTGAAAAATACCCTGTTTTTATCAACAGCCATCGTCCGTTTTACGGTATTTGAAAAGGTCTTTATTGCGAAAAGATAAAAATAAAATACCAATTATTCTGTCCGTTCATAACATCTTAAATTAAGTAAAAATGGAATGTCTTAAACTTTTGATGATGCAAAAATGTAGTTTATTAAAGTTTATTGTAATTCGGTGAATCTTTGTTATAAATTATTTGTTTGACGTTTTAGTTTACAGAATTTTATTTACACTCTCAGATCCGTTCCTCTCAGCAATCCGTAAGTTTCTTTTCTTGCTGGCTTGCACCTGGCGGGTTTTTGGCCCATGTGGCTAGAGATCACGAGATAACTATTCCGGCGCGTTAACCACCTGACCATTTGAAGAGTTACAGAAGGTCGTTTATGACTTGTTATGTCTAATTTTTTAACATTGTGGACATGTCCCTTATAACGACTTTTAATTGTGTTTTATTTGTGCCATGGTTTTGAAAATACCAAAAAAAATCAATTGTCGAAAAATTGGATTGAGACGCGAGTACAAATAAATAATCTATACCGGCATGTGTTCATCATTATGCTGTGGCATATCTTTTTGGTCATTTAAAATAAACCACTACAAACATGTACATACTATGTAACTGTTTGAATATCGACATACAATATTTCAATAATTCCCTTCGTTTAAAAACGGCTCAATTATAAATATATTACAATATGCTACAACAAAAAGTTTGTGTTTAAGTTATCTATATGATAATATATGAGCGTTATCGAATTCATATTTAATTTTCATTTTAAACAAAAAGAGAAGCAGAAAAGATTCAGCAGAACCTAAGGTTAAATGTTATAATGTCAGTGTTCTAATCAGAAATCATAGGACACATATTTTATTTATTGACAGTTAACTTTGTGTTGTGTTTTAGAGGTTTGGTCTGGAATATTCCTTCTACAAGAACATTACCATTGAACTGATTAGTAAAGGTATCAAAATTGCAAACTTCATTCCTCGCAATATTTCGTTTTTGTTATGTCTTGTTCTACGTTTGATGATGATATTAAAATGTTTATCCTCACAACAGTGTTATCAAATTCAACATTACGTAACAAAAATTATTTGCTGTTATTTACATCGGGCCTTTTACAAGGTGATGACTTCACAAATGAGATCAACCATTATTTCAACAATTTTGGGACAGGAAGTGTCAGAGAAGAAAATTTTAAAACACTTTTGCTACAAGCATTATGTCAGGATTTAACTTCACTCGTGATGAAAACATTGTTGAAAATCAGTAAAAATGATAACATTGCAAGGACACATTTAAGGTAAATATAAATAATGAAATGATTAATGTGTCTTTTAAACTGTTAATAATGAATTTAAGCTTAATATTATTGAATTGTCGATAGGATAGAGTATCAAGCTGTATATATTTTCCTATACATATTCAACTCAAATTATTCTGTTACAAGTATATAGTTGTTTTGTACCATTTCAAGAATGTGATATAACTTTACATTTATCCATCAATTTCAAAGAATATTTTATCAAACAAAAGTTTATTATTTCAAAGAAGTTTTGCAATAATTGTTTACTTGATATTTGTTTACATTCACTTATATCTAACTTATGCTTGATGGTTGTGCCATGTGTAAACCTTTTACAAAAAAACTCATTCTCCGACCTTGATTCATAGTGAGTGTTTAATTAAATTTCAGTGGATTACACTTTATCGAGATTTGATATGCTTTACAAAAGCAGATGTCAAGTGCTGCGTGGCATCTGTAAACAGTTGCCCCATACTTTACTTCAATGTTTGTCTGGTCCTTCGGGATCATTGATAAAAACAGTTTAAAGTGTTTAAAATTTAGTACCGATCCAATCGTTGCTGGATATTGCACTTGTTCACTATCCCTCATGTACAGACTCAATCAAACCGAGTCTGCAATTTTCATGTAACTTTGTTGTGATTGATGCTTCCAAGGGATCACGCCTAATTCAGATTTTCAATCGAAGAAATGCTCTCATGTGTCTTTGTAAACGTGCTTGCTGTCAAGTATTAAATATATATTTATATAAATCAATGAAGTTTTAATTGTATGCCACCGTAATAATAATGGCAAGTTGATGCATATAGCGTTTCTCATGTCCGTATTTCTATTAGTTCATGCCATGGATGCGTGTCCTAGAATCCCTTGTCCAATCCAAAACACAGTAATACATCAGTTGATTTTGATTCATTTGAGACAAAATTTAAGCATGATGAGACTATGAGTCATGCGCTAGAGATCCCTAGCGCTAATGTCAAGGTTCATCTCTTAGATCAAAGGTCAGCAGTATGAATATATTGTCCGCTCTACAACTCTGTCAAGCATCAAGGGACTTCAAATTCAGTTTGCAAGTGTTTAGCATGATGAATTCTTGTTATCACTGTTATAACCAATGCTTTAAGACCTATTCATGTCACTTCTACATGTATATTCGAATTATTTATAACTATTTTCACGTGAAGTATTAACTGGAATATATATGTTAGATTGACATTTTGACTTTGTAGGGAAGGCTGTTGCTTGTAATGACTTGTAGCTTATACCATTTGCACTACAGATATACTTATATGAACATTTGTTTTGTAGAAAATCCATGTTTTACATCTATCATTTAGATCTCGCTGCAATAAAAGAGTATTAATCTGTGAGAATTCAATTATTTTTTACGTCACAAATTTCACCCAGAGTTACGATCCCCACGGGAACATTGATATATATGGATCCCTTGTTACGTGTTCTGAAACTATTACAACTCTAATTAATTCTCTCATCCCACGGATACAGGCCTGTTCTTTGCTTAGAGGAGAATTGAGTACCGCTCATTGAGTACCGCTCAAGACGGTGCTAGGGGGCGTGAGGGATGTTGCACTTATTCACTATCCCTCATGTACAGACTCAATCAAACCGAGTCTGCAATTCTTATGTTATTTTGTTGTGATTAATGTTTCCGAGGGATCACTTTGTTTCCAGAATTTTGTACTTCACAACAGCAGGTGTCAAGTGCCGTGTGGCAGTCGTAAAAAGTTGCCCCGTACTTCACTTCAGTGTTGTTATATTTTCTGGTCCTTCGGGATCATTGATGCCAACACTATAAAGTGTTGAGAATTGAGTACCGCTCATTGAGTACCGCTCAAGCCGGTGCTAGGGGCGTGAGGGATGTTGCACTTATTTACTATCCCTCATGTACAGACTCAATCAAACCGAGTCTGCAATTCTTATGTTATTTTGTTGTGATTAATGTTTCCGAGGGATCACTTTGTTTCCAGAATTTAGTAGATCAACATGCGTAAATGACTGGAATGTCTTGAATACATCATGAACTATTGAATATCTGGACTCAGTTTATAGCCATATGACCCAGGTGAGCGATGCAGTGTCATCATTGTCCTCTTGTTCAATATCTCATGCGCAGTGCAACGATATCTTCAAACTTTAGTTATTTGGATTTTTAAGCTGGTGATCGCCGTTTCTGGACGGCGATATATACAATTGACAAGACTTTAAAGCAGCACGCCTCAAGATGCATCCTAATTTTCATGAAAATTTTTAAAATGTATTTAAAGGTAAAATATTGTGAAATGAACAAAGAAAGTACTTGACACATTACAATCGGCACTTAAAATCCACGTAAATTACCAAAAAAAAAGGTCAAAATATGCATAAATAACCCCTACTCCGTTAGTAACGCAGTAGAATTATGGTGATAAATACTACAAAATACAGTCATTAATTGCACATAGGATATAAATTATCACTTGAATCTATAATTTGTTTGCATTTCTCAAAGTTTTAGTTTGGTTTTTCCAAGTTTAATTTTCTTGAAATATTTTGAGTCATCTGGAGGCATGCAGCTTTAACAGTTCTACCTGTACACCGCCTGCCTTTAGCCAATCAAAGCGAATAATTCAATATCACATGATAACAGAATAGACGTAAAAAATCTTAAATGAGGGATGCTTAAATGGACTCGCTCAACCGTCATATTTTGTCGGGCTACTTATTCGCACAACTGAAAAATACCATTATCAATTTACGAACTCAGTACCAGTCTTTAGTCTGTTGCAGGATAAACACAGCAAATTTAAATATTTTTTGCTACATGTCATCTCTGATTAGAGAATGTAGTTAAATAAGAGTATATTTTTTTCCTTCCGAAACTTGCGCTTAAAGAAAAAAACTTAATAAATGCTTCCTTCTGGCCAAGTTTATTTCTATGACATTCTTTAGTTATAGTCAGTTTTAAGGCAAAGCAGTCGACGGAGTATAGAACGTAAATTCTATTTATAGAATGCATAAATCAGAACATTTTAATGTGCAGCAAGTAACTGTTGTTAATTACACAAGTAGCTAATTATTTTTGCCGATTGATGCACTAATTAAGTAGTGCATGTAGTCAAACTAATTGTAATACGCGTTTAGTTATTGTGATATTTTTTCTTATGGGCACTTATTGGCTATCTTTCTAAGACAAAAATATCTCAGACGTCAAAATAATTTGACTAGAACGGAATGGAAGAGTAAATCAAGCATTTTTGTTTGCTTAATGTGTTGACCACATACAGTAAAGGAATTAAGCAAGCAATGAAACATCATTTCAATATTCATGGCTGAACGGCGATTCCAAGCATTTTTTGAAATGCTAAAACTTGTTGTATTTTAATCATATTTGTATGTTAATCAAATACCACTACATTATCACATGGTGTACTCGGTCTTTAACCTATAGAGTAACATTAAATTCATGAATAGTTCAGCTACGTATCGATTACCAAATATTTCGGACGAAGTCCGTCTGTTATCAGTTTGACTTCTTGTAAAATTAACAGTGAAGGACAGAATATAAGAAGAATATTCATTGGTCATTTTAAATTACAAACTAAAATTGGTGAATGTCATTGGACATTCTAAAATAAAATGTAAAGGTCAGTTCTAGCAATTCTAAAATGAAATGTAAATGATAGTTCTTACCATTCTAAAATAACATTTTAAGGGTAGGTTTAAAAATAAGATGTCAGGGATGGTTTTGCCACTATAAAATGAAATTTAAGGATAGTTCAAAAGTAAAATGTACACGAATGAGGATAGTTCTTTAAATTTTCGGTTAATCTGTAAATGATGTCAAAATTGATGAAGTCAAACGCAAAACAAGTAAAATGGGCACCTAAAATAAAAGTTGTCCTTCTTTGAATAATCATCAATATCAATATGCTATAATCTAATTTAATTGTTGGGTATTTTCTTAGCTACATGAAATAATTACTATGTCATTGTTATGCAAGTGTGGCTAAAATTTCTGTTTGTGTTGAAAAATTAGAAATAACATAATTTTGCATGTTTTACTTCGGCCGAGTATCTTTTTTTTTTTAAAGATACTTAATGTTGTAAGTTATTGCATTTTGGTTGAACTTATCAATCAATGGTACATTTATTGGTACTATTTACTATAGTAATCTTGAGCCTTTGTAACCGATCGCATGTTTATAGCCAATTGAGATAATTCCGTGACTTCTATGGCCACTTTTGGCCTTTTGGGAAGACTCCAATTAATGTATTTTTCAGGAATAAAACTTATTTATGATATACTGATGAAAATGGAATATTTCAGAATACTGTATAGCCGACTAGAAAATATTTAATATAGGGCAATATAATTAAGAGTCAGTGGAGCACTTTACGAACATGTCCGCAGCAATTAAAAGGCATATTTTAAAATCCTAATCCTTTACCATAATCCTAACACTAGAAGTAATCTGAGTGATTTTGTAGAGGAACATAAATATTGAAGAGTCTATGCTACACTAAATAAAAATACAACAAACTCAGATTGCATGACCAGACGTGCATGTTTATTCAGGCGAAATAGCAGTCGAATAAAACAGGAAGTAAGAATATCAGAAAAATTATGTTTTCGTTTCATAGATCATTCAAGTTTTATATAGTAAGATGGCCACAAAAATTATAATAGCATACGTCTCTTGTCTCTATAATCCACTTTAATAACAATAATAAAAGAAAAATAAATAAAAAATCGGTTTGAAAAAAATCAAAGGCACGCAGACGCGAACTGTCTCGCCCAGGAAAAACACAAAGATCAAAACATAGTATTCTTTTCTTTTGATGAAATTTCTCTGAGAAACCTGTGTCAGTTTGTCAATGACAGATCGCTGAATGTTAGACCGCATTCTTATTGCGTAAACAAACGTATGCTATTATCAAATAATATCAAATATGAAATTGATTAAATCATGATTATTTAAAGACAAGAAGTTATTCACAAAATATTTTATAAATAAAATACTGAAAAACACTTCTGCAAAAATAATGACTTTGTATCTAAGAAAAATGCAAACGTTAAATACGTCACAAAAACAAAACTTCCTTAAACAAAATTTGCAAGTCTAAAAACTTTCAAAATTTGTAGACATATCTACTTTTTTTTAAATTTAATATTAATTGCTCTCTTCTTCTTTTTCTTTTAAAAGAAACAAATTTAACAGATACTATGAAGTTAAGATTTGACTTGTTCGGAGTTGTCTGGTAGAATGACCAGTATCTAATTACACAACTATTATATATACACACAAGTACATGTATGCTTCACTGAAAAACCCGTGCAAAATACACACTGACCAATATCAAATTTACCACCCTTTGTAATGCGTTACGCGTTCAGACAAATATTTCACGCTATACTACGAAACGCGTGAAATAAAAAATAAAATTTTGTAAAATCAGTATGTGATCAATAGCTATGGACAGTTTCTAAAGACTAGCCTTTATTTTTATATTTTCATTTTTGTAAAGTTTCAGATAGATGGTAAAGGAGCATTGATAATTCTGTAACACGTAACGTTTTTCCACCTAAATTGTTTAATAATAATATAATAAATAAATAGGAATATCGCATAATAACGCTTTATATTGCATTACGTATAATTCCCCTAAATCCATAACATACCAGAAAATGGTGTTTAGCTAGATTTCGAAAAAGTCAATAATTATTGATAGTTGTTTTTTACTTGTGTCATACAACAGAAAATACTTAAACATTACAGGTGATTACAATTTTTTATACAGCAAGTTTAGTGTTTGTTCAAAGCATTAAATACCAGTATAAAATAACACAGTATAGTGCAGTATATAGCCTTTATTAGATATCAATATACTCAATTTTTGCTAAGCACCAAAAGTTAATTTTTTTATATATCATTACAAGTATTAAAAAGATTTATTTCCAATTTTTGAACATTCTGATTCAGCAATGTTTTGAGATAGTCCACTGACATGAATCCGTGTTGACTAATCAGCATGGAAAGCGTGCATCCCAATATATTTTTTTTTTTTTGGATTGGGTGTACAATCACATGTCTTTTGTTATACGACGACATAACCAGCTTATCGTCATTCAGTGGCTTACATGTCTAACATCTGTCACTTCGATATTGTGAATGCTAACATTAGGCGGCATTTGAGAGAAGCAGAGGGATGTAGGGATGGTGCAGAAGGGGACCACCTTCCGCCAGTTTGGTGCGGCGCTTGGTATACACACCGTCATCACCAGAGCCCGGGAGATTGGTACACTGTTAGGGGGCATGATGGAGGTCGGCAAAGGGTCACAACAGTAGCTCAGGATCGGTTTTTGGTCGTTCAGGCACGTCATGCAAGGTTTTCCACAGCAACTATTCTTCGAAATGACCTTGCTAATGCTGCCGGGTCGGTATTGCCCCGCAGACGTAACGTAGAAGGCTGCATGAAGGTAATTTGCGATCGAGAAGACCTTGCATGAAACGTACGTCGACATCACAAGGCCCGTTTGGAATAGAACATAAAGCATAAACGGTAGACCACGCAACACCGGAGACACGTTCTGTTTACTAATGTCTAGACTTCCTTCACATATAGGCATGCTAGAGTCTGGAGGAGACGATGTGAACGGTTTCAGGCTGCAAATATTGATGAACATGACCAATACGGAGGTGGATCAGATTTAATCATATCTGCTTGGAATATGGCTTACGAGAAAGCAGTGACAAATGAGCTGGACATCCTGATATTAGTAATTGATAACGATGTAGATAAACGTTCATGAACCTATGACAACTTGCAAAGGTATCTTAAAAGTGGTAGATATATAAAAAAACAATCCAAATATATGTTTGCAAGCGTTGATTATCCAATGGCAATGATTAATTCAAATACTGTATACAAAATGTTTAAATATGAAAGAGGCAAAGAAAGCAATATTCCCATGCTAGAAACTGTCTCCGACACACATGATTATCATGGTTAATATTTGATCAGGGTATGACACATAAATCGAATCGTTTAAAGTAAATTGGATGATAAATGTGTCTTTTAAACTGTTAATAATAATTTTTAGGTTGATAATTGAATTGTTGATAGAGTATAGTAGCAAGCTGTATATATTTTCCTATACATGTACATATTCAACTCAAATAAGCCTTTTATATAGTTGTTCCGTTATAAGAATATAGTTGTTTGTACGATTTCAAACAAAATGTAATATTACTTTACAATTATCCATCAGGTACAATGAATATCTTATCAAACAAAAAGTGTATTATTTCAAATAAATTGATGATTGATTGTGTTTGTGATGTTTTTTATATTTATTTATGAACTTCTTAGATGTAAACCTTTTACAGTAGACTAATTATCCGCCCTTGATTCATATTGAGTGTTTAATCGAACTTCAGTATAATTAAGTGTTCCCATTTTCTTTGTTTGCTTGCCTTGCTCAAACCTTAAATCGATATCTATATTTATTATTGAAATTCTCCAAGTTTTAATTTCATGCCATCGCTATTATAATGGCAAGTTGGTGTTGCCCCTGTCAAATCTGTCCGTTCGTTCTCGGTGCGTGCGTGTCTTCGAAAACCTTGTCCGGTCCAAAACTCAGTCGTGCATGACCGTCACAACCCTAGCTCCAACCTGAGTAGATAATTATTATACAATGTAGAATCGACCAAAGCCTCTGTAACAGCATGCTCAATCTTAAATTTACTGTTACTATAGCAACGGGGGGTGTCTCAAAATTGCGAAAAAATCATTATTTTGCTTTGTTGTTTTTCCATCAAAACTGTTTTCAAGTGTGCAAATTTTCAATGGATTGAGATAGAGTAAAAGGCTTTTCAGCGTTGGTTACACGTTACCTTAAGATCGACCGAGACCATTTTTAGCCTGCCACATGTCCAAAATCTCCTTACCCCCCAAACAGAAGGGAAAACATCCCCCTTCTGGTAACCCCTTGATGCATCATTTTAATGGGGTGGCGCCGAAAAAGTGATCACTTTTTTAACAACATTTTCAAACGACGGGGCCTAAATATGTCATTTTTTCATTGTTTGAGGCCTCAAAAGCCGTCAAAACACGTCTATATTAGGTTAAAGGTTAAGGGATTTTGGAATAACTTGGCACAAATGTGAAGCATAATGAGAAGCGGTGTGTCATACGCAAGACTTTGACACCGAACTCCAAGGTAAAAGTTCAGCTCAGAGGTCAAAGGTCAGCAGTAAGGTCAGCAGAGAATATTGTCCGCTCCACAACTCTGACATGTATCAATTGATTTTGAAGTCATTTGGCAAACGTGTTTAGTCTGCTAATTTCTTGTTATCCGAGCAATTGTTTTAATCAATGCTTTCCTTGGAAAATTAATTTTCATTTCAAACAAAAAGAGAATCAGAAAAGATTCAACAGAACCTAAGGTTAAGTGTTATAGTTTCAGTGATCTAATCAGAAATGAAAGGACACATATTTTATTTACTGACAGTTAATAACTTTGTGCTGTGTGTTAAATATTCATACTACATGAACGTTAGCATTGAACTGATTGGTAAAAAATATGATACACAAGATCAACAAAGCCTGTAACATTTTCAATTTTGCCGTGTTGGGCTTTCTTTAGGGATTCTTATTTTCTCTATTTTATGTTAAAAAATATGGTCAAAGTAAGTTTTTGCATCTTATAACTTTGAAAAGTTTTACTGCTTTAATTAATGCTTTAATTATAAGAAAATAATCTGCTATACTCTGAATCTAAGAATTTTGGCCACAATAACCGTTTTTTTCGAAGTCACGTGATTCCTTATGTGGTAACTGAAGCATAAAATAACAAGATTTCTACACGTCACAGCTATAATTAGAAACCTGATTTGGTAAAGGAATAAATACCCGATTAGATCACTAACACGTTCATTTATGAAAATGGCAGTAACAAGCATTTTAGAAATATTTATTTTAGTTTTAGGTCTTACTAAGATTATTGCAAAAAGTGAATATAACAACACATGTGTATATGGGCTAGCAAATAAAAAAGATGCACTTGATCCATCATTAAATTTTGATGAAGTGGCACTCTCGTATATATTATCGGGCAACCAAAGCGGATGTATTATGGACGTGAATGAGATTTTCAAAAATTTAACAAAATATGAAACAGCGAACAAAACTAATCTCTATTTGTCTATAACTTTTCTATGTTTTGATTATGATGTCATTCACTTTCTGTCGGCAGGATCCAATGTGAAATTTGATGAACTTTATATTTTCATCGATTTATCAATAACTATGTGTACTCTATATATTGACGAATTGGCAAATTTTGAACAATATGGATACATTTTCTCGATGAGTACCGATAGTGTACCGTACATACACACAGGTGCATATTGCTCTATTTTAAACAATCTTACAGCGTTATCAACTAGTCTAGTTTGTAAAGAAAACAGTAAAAACGAAACAAATCTGAGAAATTTTTTCTTCTGGGAGGAATGCGACCCATTTGAGCAGCTGGCTGAATTGAATCTTCAGGGATGTAGGGAGAATATGTATAATATAAACGGTTCCTTCATACAGAGTAAATTCCCAAATCTTCAACGGCTCGGGTTGAAATACACAAATTTAACATTGAGTGAAATGACTTTTCCATGGACTAATGAATTTTTTAATATCACAGATCTTCATATTAAACCCCTTTCCTTCAATAAAAAAAGTGATGTTTACGGCAATTTTTCTTTACAAAGAAGTTTCACTATATATGACTGCATTCTGAACTTCAGTAATGATGTTACATTGGTCGGATATATATTTAGCATATCTATTAACAATAACAAGATGCCAAATTTAGCAGACACTATATTCATGAAAGTACGCGGTTTGACAGTCTTAGATCTTTCAAACAATGATATCAGTGAAGTAGACAAAGGGGCTTTTATAATGCAGAATACTAGTATGCTGGTGCAACTCATCTTAGCTAATAATAATTTGACTACACTACCTTTAGATGTGTTTGACAATCTGTCTAATTTGTTGGCTTTAGACTTATCTTCAAACAGAATAACTAAAGTTGAACAACGATATTTTAAATATTTGACTAAACTAGAGAGCCTAAATTTGAAACACAATTCAATTAAAAGATTACCGTATGACTTTCTTGCGTCGCAGATTAACTTCATTCGAGAGGTTTTTCTTGCCGAAAACCCTTTGGAAAATTTACCGTTGAATGTTTTCTATGCTCCAAACATACAGTCTGTAGATATGCGTCATTGCCGTATCAATGCTAGTGGGCTTCAGCCACTACTGTACAATGCAAGTTATTCAAAAATGGAAAAAAATAAACACATGTTTTTACCAACATTTTATTTGTCTCAAAATAATATTAGAAAAATACCGATAAGTTCAAATGATTCATCTGTTAGTAATTTTGTGGCTGTTATCACGAATTTTAACCTTAATCTAAAGGGCAATCCAATAGACTGTACGTGTTTGACACCTTTAATTAAGGTATTTGAAGTTATGCGTGAATATAAAATGTCTGTAGATGAAATAGACTGGAAATGTCAATATCCATCGGAGCTCAAAGGACGATTAATGGCCACGATAAAACTTGAAGAAATATATTGTCCAATTTACAGTCATTCTTGTCCTCGTGAATGTGCTTGTTTTCAGCGTTATAACACTAGCAAACTAATCATTGATTGTCGAAATATCAATATGACTTCCTTACCTTTGGTGATGCCAGCTGGAAGGTTAGAATTATGGTTCCGTAATTCAAGCTTACTTGAAATATCACCTAGGGACTATATGGAAAACGTTACTTTTCTAGACGTTTCTCATAATAAAATAAACAGGATCACAGCAACTACTACAAAAGCTCTGGGCAACGTCTCAATTTTGAAGTTAGACCACAATAACTTGACACATCTTCCTGAATAATTTGCGACAATGAACATGTCCAAAGTAACCCTCTTAGGCAACCCATACGTTTGTGATTGCAAGATGAAATGGATGAGATCATGGCTTCTGATACCAACGAATCCAGTCGAGCAATGGACTAAGATTGAATGTAAATATAACACAAGCAATTTTGGACAAGTGTTTTCATTACTTGATTCAGTGTTTGTTTGCCCACCAAACTTGCATATCCACGAACATGTAGTTTTTCCGTCAGTAATAACTGGAAGTGTTTTCTTTGTTTTAGTATGCATTTTACTACTTATAGCCTTTCAACGCTTTACAATAAAGGTTCTACTTTTTCTGTACTGTGGATTCCATCCATTTGATAAACCAAGTCAATATCCCGCAAACGCAACATATGATGCTTTTATTTTATACTCGTACATGGACAAGGAATTTATACAAAACAACTTGGTAGACAAATTGAAGAGCAAAGGCTACAAAACTGCTGATTTTTATAAAGATATTATCATTGGTTTCTCGTTTCTTCAAAACGTCGAAATTTTCATTGAAAGATCTAAAAGAATAATATTTTGCTGGACAAAGGATATGTTTGAAAATGATTTAATCATATCTGCTTGGAATATGGCTTACGAGAAAGCCGTGACAAATGAGCTGGACCTTCTGATATTAGTAATTGATAGCGATGTAGATAAACGTTCATGCACCTATGACAACTTGCAAAGGTATCTTAAAAGTGGTAGATATATCAAAAAACAATCCAAATATATGTTTGCAAGCGTTGAATATTTAATGCCAATGATTAGTTCAAATAATGTAGACAAAATGTTTAATGAAGAAAGAGAAGAAGAAAGCAATATCCCTATGCTAGAAACTGTCACTAACACAGTTAATGATCATAATGATTATCATGGTAACGAATTGATTTATGTGTCATACCCTGATGATCTAGACTTTGAAATCCGACATGATCTTATCCCGTACTTATCAAGAAAAGGGAGAAATATCAAAGTTCTTGAACACGAATTCACACCTGGAGCTGATATCCGTGAAGAAATTCATAACAAACTTGATTCCTCGCAGCATTTAATTTTCGTCATTTCTCGCTCTACGTTTGATGATGATATTAAAATGTTTATCCTCACAACAGTGATGTCAAATTCAATATTACGTAACAAAAATTATTTGCTGTTATTTACATCGGGCCTTTTACATGGTGATGACTTCACAAAGGAGATCAACAATTATTTCAACAATTTTGTGACAGGAAGTTACAGAGAAGAAAATTTTAAAACTCGCATGCTTCAAGCATTATGTCAAGATTTTAGCTTACCCCATGATGAAAACATGGTTGAAAATCAGTAAAAAAGATAATGAATTGCATTTAGAGATTGTAAATGTGACTTTTAAACTGTTAATAAATTTAGAATTGAATTGGTGACGGGGTAGAGTAGAAAGCTCTATATATTTTCAATTTTATATGCATATTCAATTCAAATAGTATTTATAAGCCTTTTTTTCCGTTACAAGCATTTTATTTTTGTTTTGTACCAGTTCAAGACTGTAATATAACTTTACATTTATCCATCGGTTTTTGTATTTCAAATATTTTTTGTAACTGATTTATTTGATATTTATAAATCAAGTGTGCACATGTGCTTTTAGCTAACTTATGCTTGAAGGTTGTGTCTTGAGTAATCTTTTACAGAAGACTCATTCTCCGACCTTGGTTCATAAAAGTGAGTGTTTAATCACACCTCAGTTAAATGCAATGTTCTCTTTTTGTTTGTACATGTATGTGTGCCTTGCTGTCAAGTATTAAAAGTATATCTATATAAATTAATGCTTTTTTCAAGTTCTCCTGGTAAAAAAATATGAAAACAAAGCCACGCAATGATAATGGCAAGTTGGTACACATAGTGTTACTCCTGTTCGTATTTCCATTCGTTCGTGGGTACGTTGCGTGACTGATAAAACATTGCCCGATACAAAACTCAAGGGATTTTGATTCATTTTTGGATAAATGTTAAGTATGGTGAGACGACTGTTAATAGTTAATATACCCATTTAGCTTTTACATATAAAAAATCTTGTCCGCTCCATAACTCAGTCAAGCATCAAGAGATTTTTAAGACAGTTGGCAAGAGTGTTTAGAATTATGAATTCTTGTTATTCGAACAATAATTATTGTTATAATCAATGCTTTAAGGCCTTGTAAATATAATGTTTATTATTAAGTTTAAAAATATGTTATTCATTATCATACACCGTACATATCATACATTCATTCAATAATATATACAATATTGAAATGGATTAGAACGAAAGATATCAAATCTTAAAAAGTTCTTCTACGAAAAGACTGTTTTTATTAATAGTTATCTCTGCTGTTACTTTAAAAGGTCTTTTATTGTAAAAAAATGTTCATGAAATACTAAAAATTCTGTCCTATTATAACATCTGTATTCATGTTATCCCATGTCCTAACATTTATGGTGAGGGAATCCATGTCTTATCCATGTCGATCTTTTTACATATCTCTAGTTTTATTTATTCTACCACTTCTACGTGTACATGTATTTTAAAGTTATTTGTAACAATTTTCAGGAAAAATATTATCTGGAATATATATATGTTATGACGTTTTGATTTTGTCTGAGATTGTACATTTTGTAACTTAATCTAGTTGCATTAGAGCTGGGACAGGAGATAACTTATCTTCTGTCCCAGGTTATAGAGTTTTTCTTAAATGAACATTTGTTTTGTATAATATCCATAATTTACATGTATTATGTAGATCTAGCTGCAATAAAAGAGAATAAAACTGTAAAAGTTGAATTACTTTTTGCTTTAACAAATTTCACCAAGAGTTACACCCCCCTCGGGGACGACCTGAAAGTATCTGAACTCTAATTGTCTTGAAATCTCAGACCACTGACCAGGGATACAAGCCTGTGCTTCAGGGGTAATCTCTTGCTTAGAGGCTTGGTAGATCAACATGAGCCAATGTGAGCGATGCAGGGTCATAATTGCCGAATTACTCCCTATACTATGCGCGGCGCTATGATACAGTCATTTTTGTAAGACTTTACTATACTGCACCTAAAGGTTTTTGCTGCAGAATAAAAGAGGGCAAAAGAAAATTAGGACAGGAATGTCTGATAGTCCGTATTGTATTATCGGTGCCAATATTATTTTCATTTTTTAGGGGGAACTTTAAGCTTATTATGTTAACTATTATGTTAATCAAGTACCTCTATATAATCATGCGGATTACTCGGCCTTTAACCTATAGAATAACATTAAAGTCCAAACTCCTCGCAGCGGTTACTTCCCCTGATCTGTACAGTAACCACTGCCACCACAAGTAAATTCGGTCGAATATAGCCGGATATATTTTTTTCACTTTTAATTTTAAAATAGAATACTTTATATCATTTTAGTTTTCTTTCGTTAAATAGTTATGCTTAATGTACAAGAAATTAAAAAATTATACGTTAAAAAATTATTTTGTAAACATAACGAAAAATATTTTCACTGTGACACCGTATGCATAGTAACAACCAGTAAACAATGGCAGAATATAAACAGTTATTGAACGATTGCACAAAAAGATTTGATCCGGCACTTGTTTTAAAGTGATAACAAATTGTGTGTCTTGAACTTATTTTGTCTGGTAAGGATGTAATTATAAATCTGCCAGTTTGATATGGGATCCTTGGCGTTCTGAAACTGGCCGCCATGTTTTTGTCACATGATACAACTATCATCACGTGATTTCAGTGGTGGCAGTGGTTAAAGTAGCACAGCGTGACGTAACCGCTGTGAGGAGTTTGATTAAAGTCATGGAAGAAACAATGAATAGTTCAGCTACGTATCCATTGCCAAATATTTGTAAGTTATTGCATTTTTTGAGTGTGTTTTTACATACAACTAATCTATCAATGGCTCATTTATTTTATCAATACGTATTATAGTAAACTTGAGTCTTTGTAACCGGTCGCATTTATAGCCAAGGGAGACAATTCCGCATGTTCCGTGACTTGTCTTTTAGCCCATAGGCACTCGGTTCCACAACGTCCTATGATTTTAATTTTTAAAAAAAAAAATTCTATCATGTATATAAAATACTACAAGGTTTCGCAACCGCCATGTTTTAACGCAACGGAAGTGCGTTGACTGGTGCAGGTGGACAATTTTCAATTTAAAACACTAGTTCCCGATTCGATGAACAGATGAATAGAGACTTGGCAAATGCGGTAACCACAAAATTTTATTGACTATTTCGCCGAGGTACCCGCATCGACAATATTCTTTAAAAGGTGACTCGGGAGCCAATATTTTTTTTTTTAATTGTACACCAGTCAACACACTTCCGTTGCGTTAAAAAAATGGCGGCTGCGAAACCTTGTAGTATTTTATATATACTCGAACCCCACGATACCTGTGACTCCAAGTTACCGGTATATTCACATATCTCGCGATATTATTGTCAATGCTACCTATCCGGTGTTTATATTTACATGCTCCAGGTAATATTGGCTATTTCAAAGTTTTGAAACATGTTGATGAGTTTCTGAAGGAAATATTTCACATATCCTACCTTATTATGCCACCGCAGCATCTGGGATGTATCTGCGATGCGGTGGCATATAGCGATTCACCTGTGTGTGTGGGTGTGTGTTTGTTTGTTTGTGTGTTTGTTATATAGATTATATAGTGAACTTATAAAATCTTCTTGTGAAAAACCACTAGTCCAATTTCAACCAAACTTGGCAGGATTGATCCTTGGGTGAAGGGCTTCCAAAGTTGTTCAATTTGGAATTAAATTCCATGCAGAAATCTGGTTGCCATGGCAACCAAAAGGAATTATAAGAATAAATTTAAAAAATCTTCTTGTAAAGACCCAAAAGACCTAGAGCTTAGATATTTTGCATAAGGCATTGTCTGGTAGACTTTTACCAAGATTGTTCAAATTATAGCCCTGGTGTCAAAATATATGTACATATATGTAAAAACTTAAAATACCTTTTTGTAAAGACCCATAGGCCTAGAGGTTAGATATTTTGCATAAGGCATTGTCTGGTAGACCCTTACCAAGATTTTTCAAATTATAGCCCTGGGGTCAAAATCAGCCCTGCCCCGGGGGTCATTGATTTTCACTATATGTACATATAGTAAAAACTTAAAATACCTTCTTGTAAAGACCCAAAAGGCCTAGAGCTTAGATATTTTGCATAAGGCATTGTCTGATAGACCTCTACCCAGTTTAAGTGGGCGTATTCCGTGAATATGTGACCGGGGTATTAAAAACAACATAAAAACGTGTGTTTCAATAGTTTACTGTTCCTCTTTTATCACCCCCAAGGGATCTCTGTTTTACTCTTTTACTCCCAATTACAGGTGTATAATATACCATGTGGCTGGATTCTAAAATTCCCCTTCACTTAATTTTAGTGTTGTTGTGATTTTCTGGTCCTTTTATATCATTGAATCTATTTTATTTCTGTATGATGAAGATTAAATATCAATATGGCACTTTACACAGGCTCCCTTAAAAGACTGAATGAAACTGACTTTTTAATTTTCACAAACTATTTTATATGTACTAATGGCTTTCCATAGATTAATTTTTTCCCGCCAAAAATGATGTCATAAGGTCAAGTGACATGTAATGGAGGTTGAATGACATCAGCACCTGTCATTTTTTATTTTTTTGGAAAAAAAAGTGTTTTGTAGAGAGACCAATTTATGCAATGGAGGAATAGGATAGTAAAATAAAAACAAGATTGCATTTGAGAAAAAATGCTAATCCACCGCATTAATACAATACTAAATAGTAGTGTAGGAACAGATTTTTTTTTTGTTTCTATACAATTGAAGATTGAAATAATGCATATCTTATTCTTATTATCAGATTAGTGGTTAAATCTATTGTTAACTCAATAAAAGATCAGAGTAGGAATATATCAATGCAGTTGAGTCTAGTGAATTTGGTGGTGAAGGTCCTATTTCACACAGCCTAAATTTCATGACTGCATCAAAGGACAACATGTAATACACTTTGTCAAAATCTAGGTCAGCTGATATCAAAGTTCACTTTTAATTTTGACACTAGAGGCAAAATTTGAACATCTTTGGTAGAGTACCTATAGATGATATCATTTAACCTTTTCCCTTATATAAGCGTGTTTCGACGGCTTTTTGCCCCCCCCCCCTTTTTGAGGCCTCAAACAGTGAAAAAATGTCCTATTTAGAGCCCAAACACTGTTTTTCGTTTGAGAAATGTTGTTAAAAAAAGTGACCATTTTTTCGGCGCCGTCCCCCATCCAAATAATACATAAGGGGGTTGCCAGAAGGGGGGTGTGCCCCATTCTGTTTGGGGGGTTTGAAGGGGGGCGGAGTCCCCCTCATCGCCAAGAAAATTTTGGACTTGTGAGATGCTTAAAATGACCCCAGGTTGATCATAAGGTAACGTGTAACCAACGCTGAAAAGCCTTTGACTCTATCTCAATCCCTTGAGAAGTTGCAGCACTTTGAAATAAATTTTGATGGAAAAAATCGAGGCAAAAAAGTGATTTTTGGCAATTTTGAGATGTCCCCTCGTTGCCATGGTAACAGGAAATTTAAGACTGAGCAAGTCGTTACAAAGGCAATGGTCCAGTCAACATTTGTGCCAAGTTTGATTAGTATTGAAGCATTTTTCATAGTTTCATAGCAGTTTGAACTTGTAAGAGGAGGCTTTTCAGTGAAAATGGCCATTTTTCACAATATGCTCATGGGGGAAAGGGTTAACAAATATTAAAGCTCTAAGCCTTGTACCTTCAGACAATAAGATTTTTTTATTTTTTACTATATGTATATATTGAAAATCAATGACCCCGGGGCGGGGGCAATTTTGACCCCAGGGCTATTATTTGAACAAAATAATGTTTTTTTTGCCTAATTATATATTATTATATATTTCAAATTTAATAAAAGTAAAACCACAAAAGTAAATCTGACATAAAGACATAAAGACATTCTGTTTATTGCATAAACTTTGATATTTGGCAACTAAAACAGAGCTGATAATTGGTATCTATGTCTCTGACTTAGGCCTTTGCTTGCCATTATGAGAAAAGCGTCTGCATGCACAAATAGCTTTTTACCCATACCGTACATGTCTAAATCCTGTATACCGTGACTGATTGAAGAATAGGTTAGCAATTTACATACCGGCACTAACCAGAAATAAATAAATTTCAGATGGCCTTTTCGGATACTCAAAAGATAATTGCCGATTTAAAGGGGAATAACTTAATGAAAATGCACCTAATAACAAGTAAGGCAGATGCTGACTGCGTCAAAGAAAACGTGCTTTGCCTTTTTCAATGCATCATTTGTGAAATTATTGCGTCAAAAACGCAAGAAGCGCTGAGTAGCAGAAACACTGGAAGTTAAAATTTGGTAGCGGTTTAAGATTTTGGACAAAGTTATCTCTCTTGAATGTTGGAAACATTTTGAATTTTCAGTTTCAGCACTCATACTTTTTTGAAATGCATGTAGTTATTTTTGCTACAAATATGCAATATGCAATTTACAGAAGGTTAACACGGAACAGTTTCAGTTTAACTTTGTATAAAAATGGTTTCTGTTTACATTGAATAGTTTTAATCGCTTTGAACTTAAAATGAAAAAATAAATTTGTGCAAACAAATTTGTGCAAACAAATTCTGAACTAAACATTATAACATCTGAAATTTTCGCTGCATGCGGCATGACAACACATTTCTAGTTTCTCATGTAATTCACAACTTTTCTAAAGCTAAAATTTCATAAAATTTTATTATTGATAGGGATTGAATAATGTGGAACAGGTTGCCTTTATTATTTCGAAACTACTGGGTGAAAAGCAAATAAAAATACATGTACAAAATGAATAGAACTAACCAATAGATCTTCGTAATATTATTTGTTCCTTGTAATATCATGTGTCAAGTCTAATTTTAAATTCATCCTTGTTTCGGTTTCACATAATGTATACCTCAATGTGACGCCAAGCATTGTTCTGTTATTCTAAAATTGTCTAGCGTTGTTCCATTATTCTAAAATTCTCAATTCAAATTGGGAAAATTTTGTTGGATATTTCCCCAAAAAAACATCTTTCAATAATGCTTGTTTACAAACTTTTTAACAAACATGTCAAATGTACATTATGTAGTTAAGACATTGCAGACGGATTTGAACTTTGTCGGCAACAATATAGTATACATTATCAGAGACATGATCAGGTCTTATCATAGTGGTCCAAGTATGAAGATAAGTCCTTCTTGTATTATATAATCTCTTCATAGGAAACACCCACAGGCTTGAGCTTTTTGTGTGTGTTTTTTTGTCGTTGACTATATTTTGATGTTGAAAAACAAGATATTTCAATGATTTATACACTGATTTACTGTCACAGAATGATTGACATGTTGATTTTTATCCTGTTATAGTTGGTACATCTTTTATAATCTTTTGACCTTCTCACAGGCGGTGGGGGTCGGGGGAAATTAGTATCTATGATGTGGCCCAATCATATGCCAGTACCATAATCTTTGAAAGATAATATTTTGTGACATAGACCTTAATGATTATTTAGACATGGTTTTCCTGGACTTTATAATAATTTAATTGTTTAAAGAACTAAATACGTAGTTTCCTGGGGGTAAAATTGCATTTCTGTATCAAAAAACTAGTTTCAACAAAAAAGAAGAAAAAATGCTTTAAAAATGTGTATGTAATGACATCTTGGTCATATCTGATAAAATATATGTACCATATAACAGTAACACAATAGCATGGCAAAAGAATGGCAGTTTAACATTAGTACTTTGTGAACGATGAGATACTTGAATCACTGTGATACAAAGTTATATGAAAAATATGACTTTTTTTTTTTAAAGAAATATTTCAGATGTCAGTTAATTTACTTTATAGAACATTTAATAGCATTTAATTTAGTATTTATGCCAACATGACATTTCTTTTTAAACATTTATCTAAGGAGATATTTTAGATTGTTCCCCTTTTGACTTTGATATAAGTAAGGTTAAAAGAGTATTGCCCCCTTAAAATTGTATGAAATTTTAACAAGGTAAAAACGGTGGGGCATTGCTGCTGAAAATGTATCACGATATCTTGGTCGTTACACAATACAGCTTCAGGATTCTTACACTTAGACAATATTAATGCAATTTTGTAATGTTCAAGTCATTCTTAGTTAGTATCCCAACCACTCTACCATAGTTATGTTTTATATCTGTTAATTCTATTATACCACCTACTGGTAAGTGACTAGATCTTGACTATCAAAATAAGAAGAAAATGGAGAATTACAACACGTTATTTCATTTTCTACCGGTTTTGGTTCTATCAAACTTGAATAGAACAAACTTTAAATCTGAAAAATCGTATTTATACATCATTTCTGTGGCTTAAAGTACCGGTATGTCAGAAAGTATTAAACTATAAGCAAATACAAGTCTCCAAAATTACTGTGCTGTTTAAAAATAGAACTATGTATTATACTGGAATATCGGTCCCTGAACATGGTATCATGATATTGTATCATAGAGCAAATTAATTTTTCAATATGGCTATAATATTGGACAATCTGTACTAAGTACCCACTTAAATATTATATATAATTGAATTTTGCTTAAGGTTAGCAGAGTATTCTCCCTTCAAGGGTTTTTGAACTGATAGTACTGTGAATATTATTTCATGATTAATAATCAATTTATTGTAGGTCTAGATTAATAAATTGTGTGCAAACTTTCAGAACATTTGCTTACTTTGCTTATCTAGAATAATAACTCTAGTTTAGAAAAATGACCCAAAATTCAAATCCGGCTAAGAACAGCACAAAAAATACCATTGTCAATTTATTTATGGGTATATTTCTTAATTGGTTTATGCATTTGTTTCTGTATCAGGTGCTCCTGCTGATATATGTAAGAAATTCAAGGTATATATTTTCAGGCTTTGGGATTTCATTGGAGTCACTTTTATACTGTATATAATCAAGTAAACAATAGAATTTACATAAGGTTAACAGAGTATTCCATCTTGATAGTGCTGTATTTCACATAAGGTTAGCAGAGTATTCCCCCTTGATAGTGCTGTATAAAATTAAATTTACATAAGGTTAGCAGAGTATTCCCCCTTGATAGTACTACTTTATAAAATTTAATTTACATAAGGATATCAGAGTATTCCCCCTTGATAGTACTACTGTATAGAAATTAAATTTACATAAGGTTACCAGAGTATTTCCCCTTGACAAAGGCACCCACGGTTACAAGTTTAAACGGATTTGTTTCGATTTTCATTCGTAAACGGTTACGATATTTTTTATTGTTTAATAGGAATGACTATATTGTCTTACAAATTATCTTAATCATCGTCTGTAATAATGGATTTTAGTTATAGCGAAATGGGGATACAATGCAGTAAATATGTGCCGCATCAATCGTAATGAGCACTGAACATTATGTATTTGTACTTGTATTTAAAATAGAAAGTAAGTCATCATTTGGCGACTCAAATGCACATGGTGTAGTATACTACATAGAAGTACCACCGTTTAAACGGTTTAGTTTCGGTTCTTAGCAATCGTGTAAACGTTTACAAAAAATTGTAAACGTGGGAGCTTTACCCTTGACACTGTATTAAAGTTACAAGAGGTAAGCAGAGTATTCTCCCTTAATACAAAATTAAACAAAGGTAATTAAGCTTGATGGTGATGAACTTAAGGGCCTCCATTAAGGTTTTATAACATGACGGGACTGGAAATATGTTTTGAGATTAATTTGCCATTAAATGATTTGATGTATGTCTAGACCAATAATTAATATGCAAAACTTCTGATCATTCGCTCATTCCATTACCAATCATATATCAGGAAACATGGCATTGAGAATGACACAAATTTTGTTAGGCTAGAAACCCACATTCCCTGGGATATCATGAGAGGCAGGTATCTTAAAAACTAGAAGAGGCCGTCTGTTTGTAGCAGTAAAGTTTGAAAGTTGCCATAGGGCAATTTAACAGGGTAGTTTAACTAGATCATAGGTTGAATATACAATATACTTGATAATTTATTAGATATTCCATGACTTGTGGCTGAGTGTTTTGGCATCAGAATTGCAGCCCATGTTTATCCTTGCTTGATCGTATGAGGAAACTTGATTGTTTCTATGCATCTCTTAGCTCCAGCAGATGAGATGTTGTTGACCCTTGGCGCTGCTTAATGGTTGTAACACTAGATGTTAACGGAAAGCATCTTTCCTGTTTTGGCACCATATGACCTACATTGTGTTGGTACACTGTAAAACCAAACAAAACAAAAAACAAACCATGACTTGTGCAAGAACTGAAGAGCAGTATACATTGTACATTATGTTTGGTGTTTTTTGTTGTTGACAATTTAATGTTTCATAGCAAAATGTGTCATAAAAGTAGCAATATATGTCATAAAAGTAGCAATACATTTATATGTAGTAAAAGTAGCAATATATGTATATGTCATAAAAGTAGCAATACATTTATATGTAGTAAAAGTAGCAATATATGTATATGTCATAAAAGTAGCAATATATGTATTTGTCATAAAAGTAGCAATATAATTATGTATGGGTCATAAAAGTAGCAATATATGTATATGTCATAAAAGTAGCAATACATGTATATGTCATAAAAGTAGCAATATATGTATATGTCATAAAAGTAGCAATATATGTATATGTCATAAAAGTAGCAATACATGTATATGTCATAAAAGTAGCAATATATGTATATGTCATAAAAGTAGCAATACATGTATATGTCATAAAAGTAGCAATATATGTATATGTCATAAAAGTAGCAATACATGTATATGTCATAAAAGTAGCAATATAATTATGTATGGGTCATAAAAGTAGCAATAAATGTATATGTCATAAAAGTAGCAATATATGTATGTGTCATAAAAGTAGCAATACATGTATATGTCATAAAAGTAGCTATATAATTATGTATGGGTCATAAAAGTAGCAATAAATGTATATGTCATAAAAGTAGCAATATATGTATGGGTCATAAAAGTAGCAATACATGTATATGTCATAAAAGTAGCAATATATGTATGTGTCATAAAAGTAGCAATATATGTCATAAAAGTAGCAATATATGTATATGTAGTAAAAGTAGCAATATATGTATATGTCATAAAAGTAGCAATATATGTATATGTCGTAAAAGTAGCAATATATGTATGTGTCATAAAAGTAGCAATATATGTCATAAAAGTAGCAATATATGTATATGTCATAAAGGTAGCAATATATGTATATGTCATAAAAGTAGCAATATATGTATATGTCGTAAAAGTAGCAATATATGTATATGTCATAAAAGTAGCAATATATGTATATGTCATAAAAGTAGCAATGTATGTATATGTCATAAAAGTAGCAATATATGTATATGTCATAAAAGTAGCAATACATATATATGTCGTAAAAGTAGCAATATATGTATATGTAGTAAAAGTAGCAATATATGTATATGTCATAAAAGTAGCAATATATGTATATGTCGTAAAAGTAGCAATATATGTATATGTCATAAAAGTAGCAATACATGTATATGTCGTAAAAGTAGCAATATATGTATATGTAGTAAAAGTAGCAATATATGTATATGTCATAAAAGTAGCAATATATGTATATGTCGTAAAAGTAGCAATATATGTATATGTCATAAAAGTAGCAATATATATATATGTCATAAAAGTAGCAATATATGTATATGTCATAAAAGTAGCAATATATGTTTATGTCATAAAAGTAGCAATATATGTATATGTCATAAAAGTAGCAATATATGTAATAAAAGTAGCAATGTGTGTCATAAAAGTAGCATACATGTTTATGTCATAAAAGTAGCAATATATGTATATGTCATAAAAGTAGCAATATATGTATATGTCATAAAAGTAGCAATATATGTATATGTCATAAAAGTAGCAATACATGTATATGTCATAAAAGTAGCAATATATGTATATGTCATAAAAGTAGCAATATGTGTATATGTCATAAAAGTTGCAATTCATGTATTTGTCATAAAAGTAGCAATATATCATGTATATGTCATAAAAGTAGCAATACATGTATATGTAGTAAAAGAAGCAATATATGTATATGTCGTAAAAGTAGCAATACATGTATATGTCATAAAAGTAGCAGTATATGTATGTGTCATAAAAGTTGCAATTCATGTATATGTCATAAAAGTAGCAATATATGTATATGTCATAAAAGTAGCAATATATGTATATGTCATAAAAAGAGCAATATATGTATATGTCATAAAAGTAGAAATATATGTATATGTCATAAAAGTAGCAATATATGTATATGTCATAAAAGTAGCAATATATGTATATGTCATAAAAGTAGCAATATATGTATATGTCATAAAAGTAGCAATACATGTATATGTCATAAAAGTAGAAATATATGTATATGTCATAAAAGTAGCAATATATGTATATGTCATAAAAGTAGCAATATATGTAATAAAAGTAGCAATGTGTGTCATAAAAGTAGCATACATGTTAATGTCATAAAAGTAGCAATATATGTATATGTCATAAAAGTAGCAATAAATGTATATGTCATAAAAGTAGCAATGTATGTATATGTCATAAAAGTAGCAATATATGTATATGTCATAAAAGAAGCAATATGTGTATTTGTCATAAAAGTAGCAATTTTTGTATGGGTCATAAAAGTAGCAATAAATGTATATGTCATAAAAGTAGCAATATATGTATATGTCATAAAAGTAGCAATACATGTATACGTCATAAAAGTAGCAATATATGTATATGTCATAAAAGTAGCAATATGTGTATATGTCATAAAAGTAGCAATATATGTATATGTCATAAAAGTAGCAATACATGTATATGTCATGAAAGTAGCAATATGTGTATATGTCATAAAAGTAGCAATACATGTATATGTCATAAAAGTAGCAATACATGTATATGTCATAAAAGTAGCAATATATGTATGTGTCATAAAAGTAGCAATACATGTATATGTCATAAAAGTAGCAATATATGTATATGTCATAAAAGTAGCAATACATGTATATGTCATAAAAGTAGCAATATATGTATATGTCATAAAAGTAGCAATATGTGTATATGTCATAAAAGTTGCAATTCATGTTTTTGTCATAAAAGTAGCAATATATCATATATATGTCATAAAAGTAGCAATATATGTATATGTAGTAAAAGTAGCAATATATGTATATGTCATAAAAGTAGCAATACATGTATATGTCATAAAAGTAGCAATATATGTATGTGTCATAAAAGTTGCAATTCATGTATATGTCGTAAAAGTAGCAATATATGTATATGTCATGAAAGTAGCAATACATGTATATATCATCAAAGTAGCAATATATGTATATGTCATGAAAGTAGCAATACATGTATATATCATCAAAGTAGCAATATATGTATATGTCATAAAAGTAGCAATACATGTATATGTCATAAAAGTAGCAATATATGTATATGTCATAAAAGTAGCAATATGTGTATATGTCATAAAAGTAGCAATACATGTATATGTAGTAAAAGTAGCAATATATGTATATGTCATAAAAGTAGCAATGTATGTATGTGTCATAAAAGTTGCAATTCATGTATATGTCGTAAAAGTAGCAATATATGTATATGTCATAAAAGTAGCAATACATGTATATGTCATAAAAGTAGCAATATATGTATGTGTCATAAAAGAAGCAATATATGTATATGTCATAAAAGTTGCAATACATGTATATGTCATAAAAGTAGCAATATATGTATATGTGATAAAAGTAGCAATACATGTGTATGTCATAAAAGTAGCAATATATGTATGGGTCATAAAAGTAGCAATATATGTATATGTCATAAAAGTAGCAATACATGTGTATGTCATAAAAGTAGCAATATATGTATGGGTCATAAAAGTAGCAATATATGTATATGTCATAAAATTAACAATATATGTATATGTCATAAGAGTAACAATATATTTATATGTCATAAAAGTAGCAATAAACATGTATGTGTTATTTATATAACAATATCTTTCATCAAAGTAGGTACCCCGGTATATGTAAAAAAGTAGCATTATCATGAATAATGTGTCATATAAGGTACAATATGTAAATAAAGTAGCTAGATAACAGTGTTACAAAGTAGCAATATGTGTCATAAAAGTAGCAATATGTGCAATATATAAACAAAGTGGCAAAATGTTTTCTATGCAAAATACTAGCTAAAAATAATAAATTTAAAACATTTTATGCAATTATGACTAATAGATGGTAAAAATGTAAATGAAGCAAAGATGGTTTTGCTTAAATTGAATGTCAGTCTGTTGGAATGATAAGAAAGAAAATCAGTGTTTTAAAAATATATTTTAAATGGCAGATAAAAATATAAGCATTTCAAATATACACACAGAATGAATCAAATTTGATATGCCTGTATTGTTTGTATACAAACTGTGGCATATATTTACCCATACAAACTATATACAATAAAATGAAACGGTTAAACAGATTTTGTAAGTCACCTTGAAAAACCGCCAATATTTTCCATTTAAAAAGACTAGAGTGGAGTTTAAAGGGTAGTACAATGTAATCAACATGATTTGGAAGTCTGATAGAATATTTTAACCATGTTTTCTTTTATTAAACCCGTTGACAAATATGATTAGATTAGCATTGGGAAAAAAAATACTTTGGGCTAGAATGTTATGTCATAGATTCATAGTATGGGATGATTTATCTCTTGCTAAATTGTGGAATTATTGTTAATTCAGTATCTTAGTTTACATGTAAATTGTAGATTGTTAGGAACTATGAATAAACAGTATATAGAAACAATTGCAGTTTGATTAACACTAACTTGGTGCTTGTGCGTGTATATATATAATATATATGTGTGCGTGTTTACATAAATATTATGATACATAATATACACATATGTGATATTGTATGTTAATTATACGTTTTGGTAATTAACAGTAAAAAAACCTAATTAATGGTCTGATACAGAATCTATGTGACTTGTACTGTCAATATAAAGTTAGAGGATTCGTTATATACTGGGTGTATACTTGTATTTCTCAGGATGCCTTGTATGTTGGGGGGTATTGGTAAGTTGTTGTTGTTTTTTTATTTGCAATTTTCATAATGATATAATACCCTGTTTAATATGAGAATAACTGGAGATTAACCATTGTACAAATTTTTACATAATTATTTGATTATGTTTATATACATGTACATTACTGCATAGCACATACTTGTAAATTATATTTTGTATAGTGGATCTCCGTTTGCTCCATAAGAAATTGTCCATAGTGACTTCAGGGAATTTTTTTTTTGCTTATTTTATAACTGATATTTGGTCATGTTCCCAACTGAAAATAGCATAATCCACAGGAAAAAATTCCCAATTGAAAGTTACAAAATAAAAATATTGAATTACTGTTAACAAATTCTTAAATATTTAACAAATTCTTAAATCTTTGAAAATATGGGATTCTTCACTTTTATTGTGCTAAAATGTTTGAAGATGCCATCCTAGACAGTGATTCTTTTCATGTTCCCCAAATCCTGGAAAAAACCCTGGAATTACAGAGATTTAAATACCATGTTATAATATGAATGAAGTCCATTAAGGAGAGCATCTAGGGTTGCTGGTTTGAACCTAAGTGGGTGATGTGAAATTTCTCAATGTTTAATGATCCCAGTTATTTATTCAAATGGTGATTTGTCTTTCATAGCTAATTAAGAAATTTTTTGGGTAAGTAGTCATTCACTTGCAGTGAAATGCCATTACTTCAGTGAAACCCCATAAGCCATCAATATAGTGAACCCCATAAGCCATCACTACAGTTAAACCCCATAAGACTTCACTACAGTGAAACCCAATAAGCCATGACTACAGTGAAACCCCATTAGCCATGACTACAGTGAAACCCCATAAGCCATGACTACAGTGAAACCCCATAAGCCATCACTACAGTAAAACCCCATTAGCCATCACTTCAGTGAAACCCTCTTAAGCCATGATCACTACAGTGAAACCCCATAACCCATCACTTCAGTGAAACCCCATAAGCCATCACTACAGTGAACCCCCATAAGCCTTCACTACAGTGAAACCCCATAAGCCATCACTACAGTGAAACCCCATAAGCCATCACTACAGTGAAACCCCATAAGCCATCACTACAGTGAAACCCCAGTAGCCATCATTTCTGTGAAAATGCAGAAGCCATCACTACAGTCAAACCCAATATGCCATCACTTCAGTGAAACCCCATAAGCCATTATTTGTAATTCATTGGTAAAAGAGTCGATGACTTCTAATCCAGTTACCTCTCTGATGAGGGTTCGGTCCCTGGGAGATGCTTTGGTAGTTTAGCACAGAGGAAGGTAGTCTAGTCACGCCCGTTTAACTCACAACGAGTGAAAAATGTCCATCGGTAAAAATGTTGTGAGCAACTTCCATTCCTTGTTGTGAGCACCCATCTTTGACGTGTGACACGATAAACAAGGTGAGTTTTTCATAATTTTTGAAGATTACAGACATTTATGTAAAATTATCGGAATGCAGTTAGCTAGCGATGTGTTTTCCGAGTATGCACATGTAAAGATATTGTCTGTTGGTGGACAATTTGATGGAAATACCGTGCGACGCAGTCACTCGGGGTAGCTGGAAAACTGGAGACAATTTCTCTTTGGACCTAATTTAACATTGAAAACGTCGATTCTGGTGACGTTTTGTGCATTCTAACCTAAAACAAATGCCCACAAGTCTTCAGCGTAAATTATTATCTGAAAGTCTTCGTAGAGACGAAGATATACTCTTTTTTGCTTTAATCCTCGTTGTGAGCACCATAACCTCGTTGTGAGCAAGACAAGCGCAGTGCTTGTCTGGTTTTAATATGTAATTCAAATGGCAAGAATACAATTTTCGATCTACCAAAAGCAATCAAAACGTTTTTGTACAATAGTTTTTCTTTGCAATAGTTCTTCTTTTTCTTTTTTTGAAAATTATTCTTCATATTCACAAGTCATAACTAATCAGTGGAGGTAAATCAGGTATTTTATTTCGTATACTCTAGTGTGGCACGAGTGAACATCACGGGCTGTTTATGAATATTTCAACAATATCACGATCTGTGTGATACACACATACATGTGTTTATCCTGAGCTGAAGACTGACCAAGTTATGTAAAACAAGAACTATCACGGTAAGCTGACAATGCCCCTGAAGTGGTGCTTTGTCCTTTGATTTATGGACCAGATAGATTATTTGTTTTTGGACAATTATATCTTCAATGTGAAGGTAATTCAAGGTCAAGGATGAAATAAATATAGGTCAGTTGGAAGGTCTTGTCCAAAAGGGGCATTGTGTCCAAATATGAATTAATTCCACTTACTTATAAAGAAGTTATGACCAATGTTAAAGTCTTTGGATGTTCTAGAAGGTCATTCACGGTACAAGGTAAAAAAATACAGATCAATTTGAAGGTCTTGCCTAAAGGGGTGTTGTTTCAAAATATGAGTAGAATCCCTATACTAATAAGGAAGTTATGACCAATTTTTAAGTTTTTGGACAATTTGACCTTCAAGGTGAAGGTCAGTCAGGGGTCAGGGTCAAAAGAATATAGGATAGTTGAAAGGCCTTGTCCAAAGATGTGTTGTGCCTAAACATTATGCCAGGACATTATGGCCAATCTTAAATGTTTTTGGACAATTTGACCTTCAAGGTAAAGGCCATTCAGGGGTCAAGGTAAAAAAATACAGGTACATAGGAAGGTGCTAAGGGATGTTGTGTTCAAATATGAATCAAATCCGTTTACTAATAAGGAAGTTATGGCCAATGTTAAAGTTTTCGGACAGATTGACGGACTGACAGACGGACAGTTCAAAACTAATATGCCTCCCTTTGGGGTATGCACAACGTCTTGCAAAGAAATGCTGCTGTGCAAAAACGTTTTAATTGCTGTGGTAGATTGAAAATTATATTTTCACCATCTGAATTACATATTAAAACCATACACGCACTGCGCTTGTCTTGCTCACAACGAGGTTATGGTGCTCACAACGAGGATTAAAGCAAAAAAGGGTATATCTTCGTTTCTATGAAGACTTTCAGATAATAATTTACGCTGAAGACTTGTGGGCATTTGTTTTAGGTTAGAATGCACAAACGTCACCAGAATCGACGTTTTCAATGTTAAATTAGGTCCAAAGAGAAGTTGTCTCCAGTTTTCCAGCTACCCCGAGTGACTGCGTCGCACGGTATTTACATCAAATTGTCCACCAACAGGCAATATCTTTACATGTGCATACTCGGAAAACACATCGCTAGCTAACTGCATTTCGATATTTTTACATAAATGTCTGTAATCTTCAAAAATTATGAAAAACTCACCTTGTTTATCGCGTCACACGTCAAAGATGGGTGCTCACAACGAGGAACGGAAGTTGCTCACAACTTTTTTACCGATGGACATTTTTCACTCGTTGTGAGTTAAACGGGCGTGCTAGTACTGGTGTAACTCTCAAGGAACTATGGTTAGGAAACTACCCGCCTATATGACTGAAATACTGTTGGGTAAAGGCGTAAAATGAAACAAACAAACAAACATTGGTAAAATTTTGTTATATAAACCAAAATTTTTAAATCTCTTTGATTTGACATTAAAAAGTATGAAGCATTTTAAGCAATACCATCTATAGATATTTTGGAACAGTCCATTAGTAGCAATAGGACATACCTGAAAGGAAATATCAATAAGTGAAAGGTGCTGAAGTATCAGAATGCTATAATTGAGTATCCACAGTATAGTGTTTAGTCAGACTGAATGGAAGTAACAGCTGGCCTGAGTTTGTATTGCCATTATATCTTATATAGAGAAAAGTCTCCTAAAACAGTTTGATTAACTTTTGGAAAAAAAATACTCAAAAAAAAATCAAACAAAGCCTTATTACATTTGTAAGGGAGATAACTGGGTGAGAAAGGATGAATTAAGAAATTTGAGTTAATGTTCATGACCAAATACATTTTTTAAAAAAAAAATCAGTTTTATTTTTTATCTTGTTTACAAGGTTTGGAAGATAGATGTATGCATCTGTAGGTAAAAGCAAAGGCAGATTTAGAAAATATTTAGAGCAATACTGATGTTGTTGCTAAGCAGACAGACATTAAGGTGAAATTAACTAGGTGCTAATGAAATATTTATGATAGACTGGTATATGTACTTTGTACTGAAGATATGTCCGTTTAATTTGTATTTTCATATGTTATGGATGTTTTGTTTCAAAGGAGAAAACAAATGAATATATATAAATAATATATGGAAATAACAGAATATAGATCAAAGCAAATTGAAGCAGATCTACTATGAGTACTTAATGACCTCTGAGCAGAAGTATTTTTTTCTTCACATTGAAGGTCAAAGTTGTTAAGACAGAGTGATTTCCCTTGGTGAACCAGTCAAGGTCGCATTTCTATTTATAGATTCAGCAGCTGATATTTATTTACATTCAGTCGTTCAATTTTAATATGGCTTTGTTTGAACTTATGTAGATCATCGAAGGAAAGTAGATTCATTGAGGAAAATCTTCTGTGGGGGAAGTTATTGGATAATTGGGTCATTATAAGACTTCCTGCTAAAAATAAAAAAGATTTTAAAATATAACTGTTAAATGTTCAGAGAATTGTGCACTGTATTTATTAAAGTTATTAAAGTTCACTTTTTATACAGGTGATATTTTCATAGGAATGGAATGTAAAGATGCGATATACAATATACATGTATTACAAAGTGATTGTGAAACGATTTTGTGAGAGTTATATATTTGCTTAAACATCTTTGAGTGAATATTTGAAAGATCCTGCATAAAATCATTGGATTATATGAGTAAAATACATTAATTATACATGTAACATTCCAAGAGGTTAAAGGTTAAATGAATGATATGTTTTTTCATTCCTTAATAAGTAACTAAATAACCATCTTCTAGTTCAATTTGCATTTTAGTATTTTTCTGACTTTTGCATTTTCTTTTTTTTAAAGGGTAATGAAATTAAGAGAATATTTTTTATGAATGGGTTGTAAGGTTAAATGAACTTGATGGGTACACTATGTTTTGGGAAAAGAATTTTATATGCATGATAATTAAGTAAGCTTGGGCATATCTAATATACACACAGATTATTTTTAAATCAGATGAAATGTCATACATTTCTACCATCAAATGATCTTCATTTGTTGTATGGTTATTATTGGTGCATGAACAAATTTGCTGACGCTAATACGATAATTTTATTTATATTTTATACTATGTAGTGATATTTGGTCTTTACATCCGCAATAACTTGATGATCAGTGTTTATTTAAGCTGTAAATTTCTACCTGGGTTAAAATAATGAGTAAATATTGTCTTATTTTGCAAGTTTACAGGAAATGTAATTTTTCGGGATAAATGTGGTAGGGATACATAAATACAGGATATGTCAGTACTGTTGAAGAACACTGTATTTTGCAGTCAATCGATGATGCAATGACATAGCTTATGTTAGTGTAGTATCATAAGTTTGTCATTCAAAAATTTTATGATATTCTACACATACTTATATACTAACAAAACTCTCAAGTGTGGATAATTCTAAATTGAAGCAGTTCACGGTTTAAAAATTGATTGGTTAGGACTTGAAAGGGAAGGAAGAAATTATTTTGATTGAAATTATAGATTATTATTAAAGTAAAGATGAATTCAGCTTTTACGTCAAATCTGCCAAAATCACACCGACATGGGCGATGCGGATCAGGTATATTTTATTAGTTTATCATATTTTGTGTTTTATCTTCTTTTCTTATTGTCTTTTTTTGCCCTACTTATATAGAATGATAAACTTAACCAGCTGGTTTAGTTGGTAAATATAAAAAGGAAGTGTTTTCATTTTAACACTTGTATATCTTTAGTTATTTATATATTAGTTATTTATAATATATATTTTGTAAGCAAAATTGCATATTTTAATTGAGTTTTGCTGCACCATTTCTAAATGTATGTACATATGATATAATGGTACCATTTCTTTGCATGTACATATTTGAGTATGATTTTTTAGGGTTACTAAATTTATTGAAAAAATTGTCTATGAGTAAGATGCTTTATTTCAAATTACGGGCCTGTGTGGCGGAGTGGTAAAGCTTGCTGCTGACTTCACATCACTTGTTTCTTAACTCTTTATGTTTGAAATTCCACCAGGCATGTGAAGAAGGTTACAATCCAGCCTAGCTTTGAACAGGTTGGTGTTTCTACTCCAGTGTCGGCTCTGAGCTTGTGCTTGAAGTAATGTACATGGTTACAGGACACTTGAGGTTTTCCTCCAACAATAAAGCTGGAACATGACACCAGATGGCCTTTACAGTGTTGGTGTGATCTTGAACCAAACAGACGGGCAAACAATTTCAAATTATTTACTGGTTTAAAGTAGGGTTTGTTTGTTTGTTTGTCACCTGTTTTGATGTGATTGAGAGGGAAACAAATAGCCCTAAGCCTTAGATTACCTGGTGATTGTCTATTTATGGCCTGAGTTTTAATTTTGACCTGTTTAAGTAACAGGTGGTCTTTATGTACAATTGATCTGTTTAAACAGGTGTTAACCTGAGTTTTATACCAAGGTCATTGACAAAGGTTGTTTCTGTACTTTTTCTTTGTTTTTTTCTTCCTCAGAATTGTAGGAATGAATGCAGAAAAAGTCAATGGCATATAAACAATAATATGTCATCTATCAGATATATAAAACATTTTCTCTACATTTTTATCATTCTTGCAGACTGAACAATCTTGTCTCACTAGATAAATGTGATATATTGTTGATATTTTCCTGATTCTCCCAGTTATACCATACCCTGAATGTTTATAATGGGTTGTTTGTCTTGCTTTGTTTTTGAGGAAATGTTCATTGTTAGTTTATAATGATTTCAAAATGGAATATTAAAATTGAGCCGCCAACATACTCTATAAGTCTTGATCAAGATGTCTGTTTTGCAGTTTAGTAATTCGCTCTAACAAATTGGTACATACACTTTGTCTCCCAGGTTAAGCTAAATAGGGAGAGAGCACCAGATTCGTAATTGAAAATTCAAGGGTATAAACATTTTTATACGCTCAAACTCATATCTAAGGTATTTGATTGGTCAGAAACCGGCTCAGAATGTTCACTGACCAATGAAATTCTGGATCTCAGAAAAAAAATTTGTAACCATGAGGCCAGTTGGTACTGGTTTGATTCATTGGCGGGGCAAAATTTCTCAAGTGAGAATTAAATCACGGAAGGGTTTTGTTCCTTTTTGCCCCTTAAAATTATTAAGTTGGAAAATGAAGCTGTTGACGATCTTCAGCTTTTACACATTTTGGTTTTATTGCAAACTGTTTGAATTCTGTTCATACTAATATTTCTGGAACACTATCACAATTTGAAGATTCAGACAGGTTCGGTAGATGATGTTAATTGGAAACAATTCTTTGCACCATGAATTTCCTATACTGTTCCATATTGCATTGCTTGATGTCTGCCAGAAATCAAAGTCAGGAAAAACCATTAAAATAATTATGTACAGTCTTAGAAAGTTAACATTAACATTTTTAGTGCATTTTCCATATTTGGAAGCAATTTATCATATTTGAAATTATTTTCAAATTTCTTGGTTCATAACAGAATTTAAGGGGGAAAAAGTTGAAGAGTAAAAGACTTAAAAAACTCCTGCTCTGACTTAATATAATGCTTGACTGTCCTTGAAATCTGTACTCTTCGTTCTTAATTGGCTTACTTTTAAAGTTTCAAGCTTCAGTCTTACTCAGTGATTGATGAATGTAAAAGGCTTGTTAATAATTGATGATTCATCAATACTCAAGCTTGCTAAACAGTGATTGATAAATACTCTAGCTTGTTTAACTTGTTTTCTAATGACTGATGAAAACTGAGAGTTATTTTAGACTTATTGATGAGAAAAAAGTCAAGGTATGTTTGCAAATGATTGTTTAGATTTGTTGATACTTATACTAATATTATTACTGGATTAAGTCATTTACTTCAAACCACTTGCCCCTCACCACTATGGGCTCACAGTCTGCCAGCGAACTTAATGTGTAGAATATTTCAAGCTTGCTTATAGACCCTTGGTGGTTTAAAGCTTAGGTACCCACTTGGGCCTAAAATAATGCACAGAGGGGCACCTGAGATCTTCCTTCATCAGCATAATTCACAGAGGGGCACCTGAGGTTTAACTCCACCAGTTAAGCTAGAAAGTACCTACATATACAGTGCCAATGTGACTTATATTTCAACCACCAGAAAGGTTTCTAATAATTGATAAGCCATGTTTTCTAATGATCGATAAGCCATGTTTTCTAATAATTGATATGGAATGTTTTCTAATGGTTGGTAAAGAATGTTTTCTAATGATTGATAAGGAATTTTTTCTAATGATTGATAAGTCATGTTTTCTAATGATTGATAAGCCATGTTCTCTAATGATTGATAAGCCATGTTTTCTAATGATTGATAAGCCATGTTTTCTAATGATTGATAATCCATGTTGTCTATTGATTGATAAGCCATGTTTTCTAATGATTGATAAGCCATGTTTTATAATGATTGATAAGCCATGTTTTCTAATGATTGATAAGCCATGTTTTCTAATGATTAATAAGTCATGTTTCAAAATTGATTGGTAAGCCATGTGTTCTAATGATTGATAAGCCACGTTTTCTTGATCAATAAGCTATGTTTTATAATGATTGATAAGTCATGTGTTCTAATGATTGATAAGTCATGTTTCAAAATTGATTGGTAAGCCATGTTTTCTTGATAAGCCATGTTTTCTTGATCGATAAGCTTTGTTTTATTATGATTGATAAGCCATGTTTTCTAATATAAGCCATGTTTTCTAATGATTGATAAGCCTTGTTTTATAATAATTGATGAGCCATGTTTTCTTATGATTGATAAGCAATGTTTTCTAATATAAGCCATGTTTTCTCATGATTGATAAGCCTTGTTTTCTAATGATTGATAAGCCATGTTTTCTAATCTAAGCCATGTTTTCTAATGATTGATAAGCCTTGTTTTATAATAATTGATGAGCCATGTTTTCTTACGATTGATAAGCAATGTTTTCTAATATAAGCCATGTTTTCTAATGATTGATAAGCCATGTTCTCTAATGATTGATAAGCCATGTTTTCTAAAGATTGATAAGCCATGTTTTCTAATGATTGATAAGTCATGTTTCAAAATTGATTGGTAAGCCATGTTTTCTTGATAAGCCACGTTTTCTTGATCGATAAGCTTTGTTTTATAATGATTGATAAGCCATGTTTTCTAATATAAGCCATGTTTTCTAATGATTGATAAGCCTTGTTTTATAAAAATTGATGAGCCATGTTTCTTATGATTGATAAGCCTTGTTTACTAATGATTGATAAGCCATGTTTTCTAATATAAGCCATGTTTTCTAATGATTGATAAGCTTTGTTTTCTCATGATTGATAAGCCATGTTTTCTAATATAAGCCATGTTTTCTAATGATTTATAAGCCTTGTTTTCTAATGATTGATAAGCCATGTTTTCTAATATAAGCCATGTTTTCTAATGATTGATAAGCCTTGTTTACTAATGATTGATAAGCCATGTTTTCTAATATAAGCCATGTTTTCTAATGATTGATAAGCCTTGTTTTCTAATGATTGATAAGCCATGTTTTCTAATATAAGCCATGTTTTCTAATGATTTATAAGCCTTGTTTTCTAATGATTGATAAGCCATGTTTTCTAATATAAGCCATGTTTTCTAATGATTGATAAGCCATGTTTTCTAATATAAGCCATGTTTTCTAATGATTGATAAGCCTTGTTTTCTAATGATTGATAAGCCATGTTTTCTAATATAAGCCATGTTTTCTAATGATTGATAAGCCTTGTTTTCTAATGATTGATAAGCCATGTTTTCTAATATAAGCCATGTTTTCTAATGATTGATAAGCCATGTTTTCTAATGATTGATAAGCCATGTTTTCTAATGATTGATAAGCCTTGTTTTCTAATAATTGATAAGCCATGTTTTCTAATGTTTGATAAGCAATGTTTTCTAATGATTGATAAGCCATGTTTTCTAATGATTGATAAGCCATGTTTTCTAATGATTGATAAGCAATGTTTTCTAATGTTTGATAAGCAATGTTTTCTAATGATTGATAAACCATGTTTTCTAATGATTGATAAGCCTTGTTTTCTGATGATTGATTAGCCTTTAATCAATATTTCTGAGCTTATTTTCAAATGATTCTCTTGACTGATCAAGCCAGTTTTGTAATGGTGAATCAATTATACAATTCATTATTCTACATTAAACTGGAATTAGTTCAGGCTGAGGAAATCTGTGATATTCTCATGTAATACAAAAATCTGATAATGTATGTTTTTGTTTTGCTTGTACCTTAGGTGTAAAGTCTCATGGATTTTGTCTGTAAACACCTTCAGAAATAGTGGAATGTCTTCCAATAGTGCATAAAAAATAACCAAAAGACAAATTGTTTATTTTATTGTATCTGTCTGAATCTAGTGTAGTAATGTTGTTTGTATCTCTGCTTTGTCATGACAATTGTTGCTAAGTTACCATTGACTTTCCACTTTGAGACTGTCCCATGTACATGTATTTTTTTCATTTTTATTCATTGGATTGAAGGAGCTCAAATGTCATGTCCAAAGGCATAGAACAATAAAATTTTAAATTCTTACGTATATCAACCTGGGCAGTTAATAAGGATAAATATGCAAAAGATAATGAAATAATTTACTCAGAATCAAATTAAAATCAACTTTTTGGTGTGATTCTTATAACATTTGAAATTAAGTTTAAAAGTCTTTTCACATTTTGGTTACTTTGCACAGTTAGAATGATTATTCTGGAAAAACAGAGTGAGTGAATGATCTAAAAATTTTGTGCAGAATTTATTGATCCAGACTTTCTTCAAGTGGTACAGAAACCTTGCTAAAGTATTTCCAGTCCCATCATGTAAGAAAACTGCCGTGGAGTGACCCTTTAATAGTCTACCGATTTCTTTAATTGTCTGTGATTCATCCACTGATCTCTCTGTATTTTCTGTAATTTCTTTAAAAGTACAATACATTAATTTTTCTGAATAACAAATCAGTTTTGACCAAACTGTGAAGACCATCTCTGCTGTTTTTGTAATAATCGTACAATGACCTTTGAAATATGATTTAAATAAAAATTATACTCAGTAGAAAAACAGGCAAATGATTTTTAGGTTTATATATGTTGATAAGAAAATGCTGTCAAGTGTGAAGTATGGAATGTCAGAAAGTTGTTCATTTAGGATGAAATCAAATCTACAGTCTCAGACTTTACTTGGAAGTGACATTACCTAATTTGTAATGCCTCCGCCAGAGTAAGTAACGATGGACCTGATTATTGAATGCCATTGAAGTACAAAGTGTGCCAACCATCTTTTTTCATGCACACTGACTAGCCTCTGTCGACAGCTTAATGTTAACATATTGATACATATAAAAATGTATTGACAGCTGTTAAAATGATGTATAATCAGTTCAAAATTCAGAGCAAGAAATGTTGTGGTGTTGTAGGTAAAAATCTCAGTCAAGGTTACCAATGACTTAAAAATATCTTAAATGTCAAGAATTCTGTTTTGTGGGATGGTTAATTTCCAGTACTTGCTGAGTGATGAAAAAATCTTGACATTAGATTAATTATCCAAAAGACTTGGCATGCTACGAGAGTCTGTAAACACTTTCTTTGTAGCTTTTATTTATAGGTCTGTATTTGTTTACTATCAGAGCCAATAGATAGAATACAATTATTTCTATTGGTCTGATTCAAATTTATGAAATTCAAATTAGCCAATCAGAGTGTGATGGGCTTTGAGATTATGATTGTTCTCTGAAATGAAAATTTCAGTGTCTTTGTTGAGATGGTACCAGCAGAGACGAGTAATAATGTGAATATGTTTGACAATGTATTTCATAATTTGACAGTTTATTATTATTTTCTTTTTTGTTGTGATTTTTCAGCATCATGTCCACATATGGTACAAGCCCCAACTGTCATCTCGATGGTGGGTCTGCCAGCACGTGGGAAGACTTACATGTCAAAGAAGCTGACAAGGTACCTGAATTGGATTGGAATTAGAACAAAGGGTAAGATTATACTGGTCACATGAAAATATTTACTTTATTGCTTATTCTGGAAAAACTGAGGTCATCAGGACAGCAGTTAAAAACTTGCTGATATAATTGATGTCATAGCCTGATTGTATGATTTAGGTTTATAATCTTAAGATGTGTAACTTGTTTTTCTTTTCTTTTTTTAAAATTAATAAATAGTTGTATTGTTCATGCTCAGTTTTTAAATAACACCATTTTTTACCAGAAGAACCTCATGAATTGGAATTATATATAGCTGTAAATATCCATTATTTTCACATGATTTTAAAAATAATTTTTATAACTCTTTATCTTGCTTGAAATTAGAATCAGGATATATTCATTCTAAATCAAACACTAAGGTTATATAATGGTAGTTCCACACCTTCCATGCTAAAATGTTGAAGGTTCAAGTTTCACTTTTATCATTTTTACTATTGCTTACTTCATATGGATAAAAGTACAATGCATGTATTCTTTATCAAACGCTAAGTTTATGTAAAAGTTTCCACACCTTTAATGCTCAAAGTTTCAAGTTTCAGTGTAAAAACTTAATATTTTGCTGACTTCAGATGGTTAAAAGTACAATGATGTGCAATTATTTGGTCAAATTGTTTATATGAAACTTGATTGTTGTCTAACCAAAATGGTTTAAAAAAGCACAATTTGGCTGTTAATGACATGTTCTTTCTTTCTGATATTTACCTCATTCCAACTGGATTAACTTATACCTGTCTATAAAAGGATAAGAGAAAAACAGTCACAGAAAATCATTAGAAAAGCTTTAACTTTTATCATAAAAGGCACTAAGATGCCCATCTTGTATGGTCTCAATTTTTCGTTAAATTTTGACATAGCTATGATAGAAACAGTAACAGTGATATTTTTTACAAGAGTTGCATCAGTATTATTCAAGTATAATTATTCATGTTGCTGTTGCTGCAATGGTATGCATTCCATTGCTTTTTTCTTAGATATGGAAATGGCTTAAAGCTTTTTCTATAGGTAACCTTTTCTATACGTAGTAGTTTATTGTAAATAATGGTAAACGAACCCCAGAGTGAAATATTACATGTAAGCAGATGACAGACATTGCATAATTTCCAATCATAGTGTAGACATGCAGATGACATTAATCATAAATTATGAATGTTATCCTAGTTTAAATATTGATAACATAGAATAATCGGTATATTTTAGTACTTGATAAAAGATTACAATGTATTATCTGTGAAAATATAGTGCTAAATATACAGATAACATAGAATTATCTGTAAATTGCAGTGCTAGATATACAGATAGCATAGCATTTTATACGAATTGTAACACCAGAAAACAAACAGATTACATTACTAAAACTGTAAGTTGTAGTACATGATATGCAGATAATATTGCATAACCTACAAAAAAATTAAAGTGCTAGGCATGCAGATGACATTGCATTATCTGCAAATTGTAATGCTAGATATGCAAATGGCATTGCATAATTTGCAAATAGTAGTGTTATATATGCAGATAACATTGCATAATCTGCAAATTGTTTGTAGTGTTGGATATGCAGATGATGTTGCATAATCTGCAAATTGTAGTGTTAGGCATGCAGATGGCATTGCATAACATGCATATTGTAGTGTTAGATATCCAAATAACATTACATAATCTGCAAATTGTAGTGTTAGGCATGTAGATGACATTATGCATAACCTGCGAATAGTAGTGCTAGATGTGCAGATGACATTGCATAACCTGCAAATTGTAGTGTCAGATATGCAGATGACATTGTGTAATTTGCCAATCATAGTCCTAGGTATGCAAATAATATTGCATAGTCTGCAAATTGTAGTGGTAGACACACAGCTGACATTGCATTATCTGCAAATTGTAGTGTTAGATATGCAGATAACATTGCATTACCTACAAAAAACTTTGTAGTGCTAGACATAAAGATGATATTGCATAATATGCAAATTGTAATGCTAGACACGCAGATGATATTGCATTGTCTGCAAATTGTAATGCTAGACATTACAGATAAGATTGTAAAATCTGTTAATTGTAGTGCTAGATAATTATGCAGATGTCATTGCAAAATTATTTTGCTACATATGCAAATAACAGTGTCTTATGATATGCAAGATTATACTGATGTATGACACTGATTTTGTTAAAGACTGCCAATCTAAGTGATTCCTGTACGAAAATGCCTACCCTGACTACACCCTGATTTGACATGGGATAAGACATTTATTTCCAGCCAGGTTTTTTAAGCTATTCAGTTGACTATAGAGAAGACAGAAATCTATTTTTAGATTTTTTAGTATACAATATATAGTGTTTTCAGGGTGGATTCAACGAAATATTTAAATGAGCCAGAAAAAATACCACCCAGAAATGGAAATCCAGGGCAGAATTTTCACTCACACAGATTTCTAAAAATAGATTTACTTCTAGTTAAATTGAGAGCAATTTCAGGGTGGGATAAATTTGAAATATTTAAATGAGCCATAATTCACCCTGATTTCTGTTTAAAAAGTCAGGCCAGACTTTTTTCCTCCTGTTATTATCCCGCTCTAAAATTTTGCAAATCCCACCCTGAAATTAAAATAAAAATCCACCTAGATTCCTGATCATTTTAGAACCAGCCCAAAAAAATATTCTTAAATACATCGCATCATATAATGAGCATTATGTATTTTAGAATAATAGGTGATAAAAAATAGCTCATAACAAACAAACAAATTAATTTGATGAACATTATGCTGAATTGATCATCTTCACAATTCAGTGGTGGCTATTTGCTTATAAATTTTCATCCATAATATTTGACAAAATAATAATTAATTCAGAATTTTGTTTCACTTATCTGTATTTGATTTTCATACAATTAAATACATTTCAAAAGTCATTCTTGTTTGATATTTCCACTAGATATCTGCCAGCTGTATTACATAATTCCACTGCTACACAATCTGTAAACATATAAAATAAATAAATATATGAAAGCATTGTAGGAATATGCTATAGACAACTTTCAATTCATAATACATTAATCTATAAGAAAATGTTACACCTTAATATAGAGAAATATGACCATACAGTGTAGTTTTAAAGGTATATTGCATTAATTGCAATCAAAACATCAAAAGAACAAATGATTGATGAAATTATTTAAAGAAGCTCCAGCATTATAGACATATATGTACTGACTTTATGAAGTCATTAATACTATGATATTTGCAGGGATGAATACTTTTGATAATTAAAACTGAAACTAATTTTGATAGAATTAAATGAAGAAAATAAAATTACCAGTAATATTTCTTCCATTGTATTCTTTTGTTCTGCAACTACACCATTTTATTCTGCTTCATCCTCTTGTCACATGTTACTGAAATATTTGGCTTCAACCTAAATTTTGGATGTAGAAAAAAAAAACAAATATGCAATCATGTTATAATTTTTAATTCATTTTAAGACTTCAGTGTTTTTTTTCTAGAATGGAATGATCAAAATGTATAGTTTATTTTAGAAAAATTAAGAATGATTTCTATTTTCCCTCCATATTTTAAAACAGGTTTCCTTGAAATTTATTTAAAATCTTTTCAGAATACTGGGCTTACAAAATTCATTATTATATGAAATATTAAAAATATCAAGAACTACATGTAATTTAATTATAACTTACCATTTATCTGTCACAATTGGCTGCTAATTTCCCTCCATTTTTTTTTCAAAATGAATAACGAAGTTTAACACTATTATGCTCCATGTCATATATATGTTTAAGTTTCACAATAAATTTTCCAAGAAAGTTCTGTATCTCTAGGGAAGTTGAATTCTTAAATCTCATTATCTATATAATTATCAAAACTCATTTATATATTAATATATAAGTGTAAGATGATTTATTTGAATCAAATTCACAACTTAAGCCTCTAATCTTTCTAAAGAAAATGACCATGCTGGAAACAATTTTCAGGGTGTGATATTTGCTCTGGATTTTAAACTGCTGTCGGTCAATCTGTGCTAACTTCTCTATTTTCATCTGCCAGATAGCCCAGTTTAACATAAAGTATTTTGAAATACTGTATAAAGTTCCACTTGAAGGTTATTTGTTTATATAAACTGAAAGCTGACCTTAGACATTATGAGATTCTGTGCAGATTGTGAGATAGTGGATAAAAACTAAAAATCTTGAACATAACTTATTCAGCTGACCAATTTATGCATTAAATAAAAAATTGTTTGTCATAGGTTAAATATAGATACAATCAATTACTAGTAACAATTATCAATTTCATAGATAACAATAAATCATGTTGATTTAAATAATCCACATACAATGTATTAATTAAAAAAAAAAAGATAATTCAGTAAATGAAAATAATTTTTGTATAAAACATTTTTTTCTGAATTTAAAATTCAATTTTGTCTCAACAGCAATCTTATGTAAACTGTATTATTAGTGTACTGCAATATTCATTTCTAATAACTCTAAGTCAGAAAAATCAGGCTGGAAATGAAGAACTTTAAAGAATGTATTGAAACTGGTTCTTGAACATTTTCTAACTTTGAAATATCTGGGTAGATTTTGCTTATATTTCTCAAAGTCAGTAAAATCTGTGTCAAAATATTTTCAAAGTGCAAATATTCCTGCCTCCACCCTGACTTTTACCAAAATGAAGGCCAGGGTAGAAAAGACTTGAATTCCCATGTAAAATTTATTGAAAATTCAGGGTCCATGTCTATTTCACCCTGATTTTGCCAATTCTGGTTCAAAACAGGCCTGAATCGGTCCTGTTTTTCATAAAAGCCATGCTGATTTTTCGTACAGGTTCAACTGCAAGAAATCACGAATACTGCAGGCTTAGAAGAAGGGTCATTTATTGTGTCACATCATTTAAAAAAAACACATTCTTAGGTTAGATTTACTCATTATACCCCCACCACAAAATGTGGGGGGGGGGGCTATAATGGATTCGCTTTGTCACGTCCGTCTGTCCGTCCGTCGGTCAGTCAGTCCGTCTCCATTTTCGTGTCCGCTCTATAAATTCCATACCAATTGAAGGATTTTCTCAAAACTTGGCTCGAATGTTCACCTCAACAAGGGGATGAGCAGAACCCATGTTGCCCATGTGTCAGCTCAAGGTCAAGGTCACACTTGAAGGTCAAATATCAAACAATGAAATATTAGACAGTATGTTGTGTCCGCTCTGTAACTCCTAAACTTATGGAAAGATTTTCTTCAAACTTTGCTCAAATGCTCACCTCAACAAGGGGATGTGCAGAACCCATGTTGCCCATGTGTCAGCTCAAGGTCAAGGTCACAATAGAAGGTCAAATATCAAACAATGAAATATTAGACAGTATGTCGTGTCCGCTATGTAAGTCCTACACTTATTGAAATATTTTCTTCAAACTTGGCTTAAATGTTCACCTCAACAAGGGGATGTGCAGAACCCATGTCAACCTTTTGCCGTCTTAAGGTCAAGGTCACACTTGAAGATCAAAAATTGACTTAGAAAATATTCCTAAATTTTAACATTTAATTGAATATTTCTGAATTTAGAAAAGGTATTTGCTTGAAACTTAAAATATATATGAAGTGTCACAATTAAGATATGCTGGTCAAGTTTCATAACTCTGTATTTAACAAAGTTATGCCCCTTTTTAAGTCTTCAAATTTACATACAATCAAATATTAGACAATATGTCATGTCCGCTCTATAAATCCTATACTAATGGAAGAATTTTCTTCAACCTTTACTCAAATGTTCACCTCAACAAGGTTATGTGCAGAATCCATGTCACCTTTGTGCCGGCTAAAGGTCAAGGTCACACTTGAAGGTCAAAAATTGACTTAGAAAATGTTCTTAAATTTTAACATGTACTTGAATATTTCTGAAACTAGCACAGGTATTTGCTTAAAACTTAAAAGATATATGAGGTGTCACAAATAAGATATTCAGGTCAAGTTTCATAACTCTGTATTGCATTTTGACAAAGTTATGCCCCTTTTTAAGTCTTTAAATTTACATACAATCAATACTAGACAATATGTTGTGTCCGCTCTATAAATTCTATACTAATGGAAGGATTTTCTTCAAACTTTACTCAAATGTTCACCCCAACTGGGCGATGTGCAGAACCCATCTTACCCTTGTGCCAGCTTAAGGTCAAGGCCACACTTGAAGGTCAAAAATTGACTTATAAAATGTTTAGTACATTGGGAAAATGAAAGGTTATTTGTAACTGTTTCAAACATGATTTGATAATATATATTTATACCATTACCTGTATAATTAGTCATTCTTTCACCAGAGATAATTTCTTTTTATGTATTTGTGCCACTTAAGTTATTCCCTTAACCACCTTTCCAAGACGTCTTCTATCAAGGACATTGGTTGGGGTATGAATCGCATTCAGCGATAGTTCTAGTTGAGTACCAGGTACCGATATTTGTAGATACTGTTAAATTTAAATTAGAATTGCTATCAAACTTTTCATAAAGATTTATAACTCTAAATTTTATTATGCATTTGCTACATAGCTGAGAAACTGAATACAAAGAAATAATTGCATGTCATTATATTTACAGAAAGTCTATATTACAATGTGGGTTGCAACACCCTTTAATTACTGTGTATATTGACAAGGTATCTTACAAAGTGTTACCTGATATACAGGATGTATTTATAAATGAGATAATTTTTTATTTGTATCATCTACATCTGCTTTATGATACTACTTTAGATAACTGATATATAACCGGAATTAGAAATATAACCGGATATTTTCACTCGACTTTTAAAAATGATATATTGCAGTTAGGATAAGCTTTAACACATTTATTTTCGTCATCATTATATTATTACCTGTATATACAGATTTGAGCTTGAAAGACAGCTTAATAAGTTTAGACATGAGAAGTTTAAAAACTGCAAACATTTTCATAATCATTATTACCGCTGTGCATAAAAAAAGTTCAAGGGAACATTGTCCTTTTTTAAAAGTCATAGACTGTTCTATGAACAGGTCAAGGACATTTATTCCTTTTTGGAGACAACAATATTGTATTTGAAAATCAAAATTACACTGCATTGCACAAAGGTGAAGGCCTGAAATGTCAGACAATAACCATGATTGTTAGGTTCATTATCAGATCTGAGGGTCATAGTTACTGAGGTCAAAGGTTGAGTTAAGATGTAATATATACGTTGAATTATGCCATACTACCATCTCACCTGTTAAGAACTAAGTCACATTGTAAAAACTTATTATAGAAGCACTATCCGGCAATCCTTGATTCTTTAATTTTATTGCAGATGTGGTTGTGATTTAACTAAACTAGATAATGTTCTTGAAACATTATTTCTAATTTTGTTATCAGTAGTAATGATTAGCAGCAAATTTGTTTCCTTGTTTGTACAACATCAATAGCTAAACGCTGAAGTGTTGAGTAAATAGGACTGGAAATTTAGCTAGACTTTTCCAAGAATAGGGAGAACTATTGTACTCACACCGGCTTCAGTGATGGCGTTGGCTTTGTCTTCACATATCAGTTAAATTTTGCATGCAAGTTGGTATCTCAAATACTACAGAATTGAACGGGTTGAATCTTGTTCTCTGTGATTATCAAACATATGTACATGAATATTTATAATTATATATATATCAACAACAGTTTACTGGCAAATGATTGAAAAAAAAAGACAAATCTGAAATCAATAGAGGTATGAAACTATTTGCAAAATTACAGACTTGGTTTGAAGTAAGAATGTTTTAATTTATTATTTTTTGAGAGCTGAGTTCAGAACAAAGAAGATATCAGTGCAGTCTTGATTGTCTTAATTGATTTGATTTTATTTATTAACAGTGAATGCAGCTGCTAAAACAGTAATAAATACTGGCTGATTTATTATATATTTGATAAAGATTGAAGGATACTACCATGTCTAGCAGAAAACTGTAAAAAAAAAAAGCTTTGGGGTTGAGTTATTTTAGAACCAATTTGAACCAGATACAGTGGAGAAGATGACTAATCGGTGGGGAAAAAAACAAACAACCCCTGACCCTGCTAAATGAATTATCCATCTTTCAATCTGGACAAAACTGTTTAAGGAAAATATCAAAATATTTGTTGACCGAATAGCAAACAGTGCAGACCATGATAAAAGGGCATGCATATTGTCATCAGATTCTGATCTTGGTCTGCACCGGTCACATGGTTAGAATGTGCCACCAGAAAGCTAGGGGTTAAAGGACTTTTTATTTAAAGAAACAATTGTCTGGAAACTCAGTGAGAGCTTTGTTTATGGTTTACTGCTATGCGTGTTAACCATTTTATGAGGTCAAAAGACCACAGTGGTATGTCTGTAGTGGGATATAACCAGATAAATTGAGGTTAACCATTTATATGAATATATCAATTTGTCAGAACTGAATAATTACAGCATGAATTTCAATTATTGAAACCACTATTAGATAATAGACTTACTCTGGAATAAGGAATATTTTGAGTTTTCCCAGCTTATCCGAAAGTACAAACAAACTTTTACAGTTACAGCTTCAAAACTAAGCATAACAGGTTGACTAATCTATTGTGACCGGTAGTGCAACGTGAAGCTATAACATTAAAAGTTTGTTTGTACCTGCTGATTAGCTTGGAAAAATCCACATTTGTCGAGTTCTGGATAACACCTATTATATACTGTTTATGTTGTGTGTCATCTGGAATATTTTGTTTGCAGCATTCAATGTTGGAGAGTACCGTCGTGCAGCCACTACCTTAAAATGCCATGATTTCTTTAGATCTGACAATAGCGAAGCTGAAAACTTACGAACGTGAGTAGCAACAGAATACAAAGAGTATCCTCGGGATGGTTTGTGAGCCTTCCTGAAAAATATCTGAATGTTTGCACTACAATACAGTTCTCCTATCTGACTGAATTAGTATTGCTCTAATCTGAATAAGTTAGTATTGCCTCAATCTGACTGCATTAGTGTTGCCTCATTGTGACTGAATTAGTATTGCTCTTATCTGACTAAATTAGTGTTGCCTCATTGTAAATAAATTAGAATTCTCCAATCTAAATGCATTAGTATTGCACAATTGTAACTGAATTAGTATTGCTCTAATTTAACTAAATTGGTGATGCTCCAATCGAATTGAATAAGTATTGCTAAATTGTGACTGAATTAGTATTGCTCCAATTTTCACTGAATTAGTATTGCTCTTTGATCTGGCAGAAAATATTGGTGCAATCTGACTGAATTAGTATTTCTTAATTGTGACTAAATTAGTATTGCTCCAGTTGTGAATTAATGAGTTAATAGCTCAAACCTGACTAAAAATATTTTTGCTCCATTGTGACTGAATTAGTATTGCTCTAATCTTACTGAATTGGGGATGTTCCAATTAAATTGAGTAAGTATTGCTCAAAAGTGACTAAATTAGTATTGCTCCAATTGTGACTGAAAAAGTATTTTTCCAACTATGACTGAATTAGTATTGCTCCAATTTAGACTTAATGGCAGCTCAAACCTGACTAAAATAGTATTGCTTTAGACTGACAGTGAATTACTATTGTTGTATCAATTGTTTTCTTTTGTATGATTATTTCTACACTGAAACTTCCTGCATGATAGCTTAATAGATTTTTTGTTTGTTTTATAATGCTGTCAAATTAAAAAACGATTATATTTAGTTCTTGAACTTTTACTATCTTTCTTATTTTTCACAATTATAGTAAATTCCATTCCTGTTCCCTGTAGATTCTAACTTAAACCTGTAAGGTGAACCTCTCTTGAATTAGTGGTGGCATTGTTATTATTTATTTTCTATTACTTTTGGAAAAGCGTGAGATAGCATTGTTAGTTATAAAAAAAGATTTTTGAAAGGTTATATAAGGCCCAGTATGAAGAATTATGTCAGCTTTTATAACCCATCTTGTAAGGTGAGGGTTATATGTCCACAAACTGTTGATTATACATGGTCATAAACTTGATAAAAGTTGTTAATATAATGAATTTATAAAGCTGTGCAGTCCATTTGCATTTTTTTTATTACAATTGAAAACAAGCCATAAATTTGCTACAGTCCTGTTATAACTAATTCAAATAATTAAATGTCGCAAATGGCCAGTAAACAATAAAACAAACATCAGAGCGGGTAAAATAATCACTGTATCATTTATTGCGAGTATATAAATTCAATGTGTATGGTTTATTGCTTGCGCAAGGACCTGTCACTTCCACTGACTGTATCATTTATTGCAAGCGTATTTAATTCAACTAATATCCTTCCACGCGATCACAGGAAGTAGACAACTTGACATGTTTACCCACTGTAAAGAATTGCTGTATTGTAATAACTTTAAAAGGAGCATTTAGAAGATTGAAGTTTTCGACTTGATTTTTTTCCTATCAAAACAAAATCTATAAAAAAAGAATATACAAATGTTGGTGCAAGTTTTAAGTCAAAATATCAATATTTCGTCACCTTGGTGAAAGTGTAAGCTGCAGTTTGGTTTGGGAAAGAAAAAGAGGCCCAATATTTCAGATGATTTTGTTTGTAGGGAAGAGAATAAGTGCTATAAAAACCTTCAGATATTTTTCATATATATGTGTGTTGCGTCAAACTAGAATGTCCATAGTGGTCTGATCTAACATTTTACCTTATTTCAGGGCATCATCATAAAGCAGGTCATAACATTTCACAGATTTAGGGGCTCATTGCGAAGAAAATTACAAAAAATCCAAAAGAAATCATTGTGGGAAATCCCAAAGAAAATATTGGGAAAACCCATGACGAAAATGGGGAAAACCCAGATTTCTATAAATAGAATTGATATCATTACAGTGTTCAATGTGGGTGAATATAGAAGGGCAGCCACAGACAAGTATCGAAACCATGCCTTTTTTGATATGGCCAACGCAGAAGCGGTAGCGATAAGACAGTAAGTTAAAGACAGCCATGTTGACTGTATGTTAACAGTGAGATGTTCTTTCCTGTCTTTTTAAGGTTTATGTTAACATTTGAATATGTTCTTTTTCCTTTCATATAACGGGTAATATGGTAAATGTAGAGCAGTATAAATCTTGCTTTCGATCAATGATTTGGTGATTTTTCTTCTTTTTTTTTCTTTGAAAATATATGACCTGGTATTAGTGGTACACCACTTATAAAGGGCAGTTAGTAAACGAAACAAAATTATTTCTGAAATGGATGCGTGAAGATTTAATTTAGTCCAATTGATTTTGGTGTTAAAGTTATAATTATATCATTTAAAAAAAAAGATAAAATTGTAATCTGAAATTTTGAATAAGGGCCTCATCTGTTGCACGAAAATGCAAACATCACTTCCTTAAGTCAATGTTTTTTTAAGCCTAATTCACCATTATATAATATTTATGATCATACATTTTCTTTGCAAAACTCAAGGTCATATAAACACAAAGTTTACAGAGTTAAAATATTCATATCCTGTTTATTTTCATTTCTTATGTTAATCAGCTTGAATTTTTTAATCTGATTAATTTTTGTGTTCTTTGATGCGTTAACAGAATACATTACTTTTCTTGTAATCAGGTAATTTAAGGTTGAAGGTCAGTTTAAGGTCACTCCTAGGTCACTGCTAATAATAAATGTCAGGCAGCTTTACTTTTTTATTAAGGTAAATAAATAGAAAAAAGTTATAATCGACCTATTTAATAAAATTATGCTAAGTCCTTACATACCCATTTTATGTTAATTGTTGAAAATAAGGTCAAAGGTCAGATAATTTCATGGATTAATGAGGTACAGTCTATTTAAAACTTGATTAAGAATTAAGAGTTCAAGCTAAATGTTTAGATTCAATTTTTTTTTATCATTTTTTTTTCGGAGACTTGATTTACGCTTTTAGTCACAGTGCTAGTTTTGTCTTTCTATAATGCACATCTACTCCATTTGATATAGTTGTGGTAGTCTATTTTAGGAGTGTAGTGCTGTATTGCAATGAATATATATATATACATAATGATAGTCGTCTTCAACACCATATAACGAAGTCTGTCCTGCTCTTGTTGTTTTGTTCTATTTTTGAAGAAAATGTAATATTGGTTTTCTGCAAATATTTTTATTAGGTTTAATTCATAATTTGTTGAAAAATATTAAAAGGTAAATTTTAGAATCATAATATTGTTTTGCCTATGGATTATCTTTTGACACCTTCCATGATCATGCCCAGTAATGCTTAACTTTATGACATCGTCTTTTTAACAGTGCCATCTTTTGCCATAAATCATCATTGTTTTTGATAAACGCTTTTATAACAAACATATCATTAACGAAATTTCATCAGGCTTTTGTTTGACTTTGTTACACTCTTTTAAAAGCTGATTGTTAGAATGGCACACTCGTGTTGTGATTTTAAAACTCAGTACACCGTCAGATCGACCTGACTTGTACAATGACAGATGGTTTCTCAACTTAAGGCAACTTGAGGATTAGCGTTGTCTATAATTGTTTCTCCTAATCTGAAATAATGACTCGTAGATCTTTGGCTGCCCTTCTTCTGTGTGTTAACTAATTCATTTTGTTTCCCTAATCATTCCTTTTATGATATATTATAATCATCATAAAAATGTGCAAATTCACATCTTTTTCTATGAAACTAGTTTTAATATCATGTATAAAAATGTTTGTTATATGAAAAAATTAACAATACACTATAACGCAAACATTATGAATATGCAATTAAGGTAACAGGGGCTTGGTTTTATTCTTTTCTATGATTTATATAAATGTGCACAGTATGTTTTTATTTTAATTTTATATTTACATTTTAGTCAGAATTTTGACTAACTATTGCTGCTAGTATATATCCAGCTTGACTATATACTGTCAACTGCTCTATTCTAACATTAATACTATTGGCTGCCAAATTTATATGTTAATTCTGTTGGCTGCTAATATTTCTCTATGATTTAATGTCTGCTGCTCAAATTTTAATTCTGTTTTTTAGCAATAAGTTATTCTGTCAGCTGCTTTAATTTTAGCATTTTTTAACACTTTCATCAGCTTAGTTTTACCTTTTATTCTGTTGACTGCTATATTTAAGCATTTACACTGTCAACTGTTTAGATTGAGAATTTATACTATCTACTGCTAAGTTCAAGCATTTATACTGTTAGCATTTTTTATACTGTTGACTGTTTAGTTTTAGCATTTATACTGTCAACTTTTAAGTTTTACTATTTATACTGTCGGCTGTTCACTTTTACCATTTATACTATTGGCTGTTCATTTATAGCATTTATACTGTCAACTGCTAAGTTTTAGCATTTATACTGTCGGCTGCTAAGTTTTAGCATTTATACTGTCGACTGCTAAGTTTAAGCATTTATACTGTCAAATGCTAAGTTTAAGCATTTATACTGTCAACTGCTAAGTTTTAGCATTTATACTGTCGGCTGTTCACTTTTACCATTTATACTATTGGCTGTTCATTTCTAGCATTTATACTGTCAACTGCTAAGTTTTAGCATTTATACTGTCGACTGCTAAGTTTTAGCATTTATACTGTCAGCTGCTAAGTTTAAGCATTTATACTGTCAACTGCTAAGTTTAAGCATTTATACTGTCAACTGCTAAGTTTTAGCATTTATACTGTCAACTGCTAAGTTTTAGCATTTATACTGTCAACTGCTAAGTTTTAGCATTTATACTGTCGGCTGCTAAGTTTAAGCATTTATGCTGTCAACTGCTAAGTTTAAGCATTTATACTGTCAACTGCTAAGTTAAAGCATTTATACTATCAACTGCTAAGTTGAAGCATTTATACTGTCAACTGCTAAGTTTTAGCATTTATACTGTCAACTTTTAAGTTTTACCATTTATACTGTTGGCTGTTCACTTTTACCATTTATACTATTGGCTGTTCATTTTTAGCATTTATACTGTCAACTGCTAATTTTTAGCATTTATTCTTTTTACTGCTCAGATTTAGCATTTATACTCTTGGCTGCTCAGATTTAGCATTTATACTGTCACTTGCTCAGTTTTAGCATTAATGCTGTAAAATGTTTAATTTTAGTGTTGATTCTGTCTGCTCTTCAATTTAAGAATGAATAAGGTGGGCTTCTCAGTTTCAGCATTAATGTTGTTGGCTCTTCAATTTTAGCATTCTTACTTTAGGCTGCTCAGTTTTAGCATTTATACTGTGAATTGTTAAATTTTAGCATTTATGCTGTCGGCTTAACTCAGTTTCAGCATAAATGTTTTTGACTGTGCAGTACAAGCTTAAAAGAACTGTTGGCTGTTTTACAGTCCAAAATGAGAAGTCTGATGTTATTATATAACAAAAATTAGCCAGATCCAGCTTTAAATGTTTATTTAAGCGTTAATCCCATTACCTTTTACCCTGGTGGCAATACCTTTGCTTTGGTTATAAAAAAAATATTTTTTCTTTGATTGACAGGGACCTGATTCTTTGTTCGTTTTCTTTATTTTTTCTTTGTTTTTTTGCTTACATTGAAGTACATACATGTATATAAAGTGAACTTGAATTGTTGTCTAATGCTGTAATGATTATTATCTTGAAAAGAATTAAGAGATATTAACATGAATAAAATATTTAATTTAGTATCTTTTATTTGCGATCTTGTTTTTGAGTTATTTGCTCTTGAATTTGAAGTCTTTGCCAGGCTACAAAAATGTAAAATTTTGTGATGAAAAAGGAGGATATAATTGTTTCTTGAAATGAACAAAAATTTCTAATTATTTGTTTTCAGGAGGTGTGCCCTGATGGCCATTGATGATGCCATTAAGTTCTTGCGCAGCGGAGGGGAAGTTGCGGTAAGACCATTATTATAAAAGACAAAAATCTTTTGGTTTTGTGGTGTTTGTTGTTGTCAACATTGAAAAAAAATTGGATGTCATTTTCATGCCCCGACAACTTAAGGGCCCTTAAGGGGAGTCATGTAGAATTTCCTTTGTCTGTCCGTCTGTCTGTCATATGAACATGCTGTACGTCAGTAGACAGACAGTAAAGTGTAGGGGCATCCATGTCCTATGGACACATTTCTAGTTTTTGGTTGGAATTTTTATGTTGCACCAACACAAAATCTTATACTGTGTTGGTACAATGTAAATTCCTATCAAATAAAAAAAAACCCCAAAAAACACTGCTTATGATATTTTGATGCAATGTTTATCTTATGGAGATATTCAGACAGTTCAACTAGCATTTCAGGCACAGTGATGTTGCACAAATTTGGATATTGCATTTTTCCAACAAATTTATTGAATTGGCATCTTCCTGTATTGAAATTTTATATTGGTCTCCTCAAACAAATTTGAATTTGACAGTGAGTATCTTTTATCTTTCTCTCACCATTCTCAGTTTGCCAAAAATATATCAACTCTTGTCCTAATAAAAGTAAATTTGTTGACTATATTATTGTCACATTTGTAAGATACCCAAGGGGGGATTTGTTTTTAAAAATATTTTCATCTTGATGAATGATAGAGAATAATAAACTATTCATAAATGGTGGATGAAAAAGTTATCAACTTAAGTAGCAAAAACCAAAAGATAAATTTGATAAAAATGTCACTTTAATGATTTTTGTTTTAACACTTTAATGCGCTGTTGAAGGGACGAAGGGGCTAGATTTTCACTAGGTCATGATAGAAAATCTCTGCAAAATAGCAAGTAAAGGGAGATTCCCATGTTTAAAGTTCAATGAAAAAGGGAGGTTCCCATGTTAGTTCAATGAAAAAGGGAAGATTCCCATGTTAATGCAATGAAAAAGGGAGGTTCCCATGTTAGTTCAATGAAAAAGGGAAGGTTCCCATGTTAGTTCAATGAAAAAGGGAAGGTTCCCATGTTAGTTCAATGAAAAAGGGAAGGTTCCCATGTTTGTTCAATGAAAAAGGGAAGGTTCCCATATTAGTTCAATGAAAAAGGGAGGTTCCCATATTAGTTCAATGAAAAAGGGAAGTTTCCCATGTTAGTTCAATGAAAAAGGGAAGGTTCCCATGTTAGTTCAATGAAAAAGGGAAGATTCCCATGTTAATGCAATGAAAAAGGGAGGCTCCCATGTTAATTCAATGAAAAGGGAAGGTTCCCATGTTAGTTCAATGAAAAAGGGAAGGTTCCCATGTTAGTTCAATGAAAAAGGGAAGATTCCCATGTTAATGCAATGAAAAAGGGAGGCTCCCATGTTAATTCAATGAAAAAGGGAAGGTTCGCATGTTAGTTCAATGGAAGAGGGAGGTTCCAGTGATAGCTCAATGGAAAAGGGAGGTACCCATATAATAGATCAATAAAAACTGAAAAAAATTGGTGAGAATGCAGACTTGATTACTTTAGCATAGATTTTTGCAGAATCATTCCCCTTTCTGACTTAGAAAGTTATGGGTTAAAGCTCTATCACTATAACCACTATGAATATCAACTTTGTATTGCACATTTTATTCAGCATAAAAATTCTAGACCATAGCTCTATACCCATAACTCTAGCATGGATATTTACAGAATTATTCCCCTTTTTGTGAACTTACACGATTCCTGCACTATTTTAGCTTTTGTTTTGTAATCAGGCGCTGAGAAAAGTTTAATGCTCTTGATATTTTGTTGTCCCACTTTGTGAACAAGCACTGAAAAAATAGTTGAATATAATGTTTGTGTGACATGTTTGTTTGGTACCCTTTCATTTAAATTACCTCAGTATGTGCATGTGAAAATAATATTACAACTGATCTGTTTTAAAGATACAGTAAAACTTTCATGTGAAGATCTTGCTTTTATCTGATAATCAGTTAAATTTTATTTCTGTCTATCAAAACTGGCATACATGCAAATGACCTTAAAAGGAGAAGGTATAAAAGTTTCAAATTATTCATTTTTAGAGTAATGTTTATAACCAAAGTCGGGTTTGAGTAGAGTTGATAGGACTAGCTCTGAAATGTCCTGGTCAAAATATTAAAGGCAAATTATGATAAATTTTTCCTTCTTTACAAAGGGCAAACAAAAGAGTGGCAAAATGTAAACAAAGTAGTATTTTGACTTCCATACAAAATCTCTAACTGTACTAATTGCTAAAAAAATAACAGAAGAAATAAACTGCTCAGGCAACTGGCCGGAAACTATTACCTGACACCAAGAATCAACAGTAAAAACATTTCTTGGGCATAATGCCCTGCCCTCCCCCCCCCCCTTTTAAAAAAAAATAAAAATATTATTTGGTTTTAACAGCAATATTTATTACATATATATATTCAAAAAGCATAATGATGGAGTATGGAGTATAATGCATGAGACATCATTACTTCTGGCTAACCAAGTGTTAAGCAATAACTGTGTAAATGTACTTTGTAGCTCATTTATTTGATTATGTTTTATTGTAGGTGAATATAGAGTTTGGTTTTCTAAACATGGTTGTCATAAATATGAGAAAATTTTCATAAAAAAGTGTTAAATATACATGTATCTATTCAAAATAAAAACATTACCACTATTTTTAAAATGCTATATATGTGTTTAAAAGGCCTTGCTTAAATTGTTTAAGATGAGAAGAATTGTTTCTACTGTAGAGGTATCATATTAGTGTTAGATTAACTTAAAAGTACTTTTCTGATTCGTATTTCAAAGAAGTTTGATAAAAGGTCATTGAAGCTATGAAAATTTGTTTGAACCCCATGATTATATGGGAAATTACCTTTGCTGGGTTCTAGTTAATTTATTTAATATGACTGTTTCTGTTCACAAAACGTACCTACCAGCAAACATGATTTCCCGTATAATCATGGGGTACAAACAAAATTTTATAGCTTCCTGGTGCACGACTGATTACATTGGAATGGTCAACTTAAGATTGTTTGTACATCAGAAAAAAATTTGCATTGCCGGGTTCTGGAGTATCTCTATTAATTGACACATTCCAAATAAAACTTGTCCAGACTTCAAACTTTGATAATATGAATGAATAAAGACTTTTCATTTTAAAATATTTCAGGTTATAGATGCCACAAACACTACGCGAGAGCGAAGGAAGTTGTTATCTGAAATTATCTGTGATAAAAATGGCTTCCGTCTATTCTTTGTTGAGTCCATATGTGACGATATCAATATTATAGAGGCTAATATACTCGTAAGATTTTATATTTGATAGTTATAGAAAAAAATATAATCACATTTTGTATGGGACTTACTTTTTCTGTGGATTGTTTTTTCTGTGATATCTTTTTTATAAGGCAAAAGTTCCTGTCTAACAGTTTTTCATAAAAATGTGTACATGAGGAATTCACAAAGCATAACTTCTTTATGTACAAAATGAATTACAATGAAAATTAAGGCTGTCATTTCATCACATTCTTGCAAGCCTAACTGCATTTATATTGTTAAAATATTATGAATGCTTCGGCATAAAATTTATACTTTACTACTTTTGTATATCCATAGAAATGACATGTGTTAAATTTATACGTTATACATCTGTTTGAAAGACAGGTTGTATTGCTGGATCACTCCTGGTTTTGGGGTCCAGTTTTGTCCACAGCTATAATGCTTCTTTCATGCATTGGATTATAGTAATACCTGATATACAAATGTTCACAACATAATTATAACTCAGTACAAATGTTCAGTTCACCATTGTAAGGCAAAGTGTAGCAAGCAAAATTCTGGTCCCTGTGTAGAAGGTCAAAAACGTAGAGGTCAAAGGGCAGATAAAAATGTGTGTATAAACAGATGTCTAGAATTTTGGGATTATAATCAAACATGTTCATTCATAATCATAAGACTCAGTCATACCTGGTAACCAACATAATGCAGGTCGATATATACAAGGTCAAGGTCACAAGGGATGATAAAATGTAGAGCATAATTACCTTCTACATGCATGGATGGTTGATACAACTATTAACCAATATAAGAGATGAAGTGATGCACATATGTACCAGGTCTCTTGGATAAAATATCAGATCTTAGTCAAAGTCTGGTTGATCTAATATCATAAATTTAAAGTTGGATTTTCCGACAGATTTACATCATGTCAGACTTTCAAATACATTTTATACAAATTAAAGCATTTTGAAACAGTACTTACTACTAAGTGAATAAGAGTGTAGTAACTCAATACAGTCCAAATATCACAGAAAGAAAACAAAGATTAACATGTTTTTGTTTGTTAGTTGCTTTCTTCTACATTTTCTATTCATATTCTAAGAACTCAAAGGTCCTATAACTGAAATTTTTTATGGTTTCATATCATAAATATGATGCTCAAATGAAGGTTTATCAATATGTGAGTTCCAAAAAGCATTATTTGTAAAGATATTACCGAATTTTCATTCCATGTAAATAAAGGGAGATAATTAGAAATTTATTTTCTATAATGTCTAAGCCAAATTTTTCAATAAGAAATGAATGCATTTATTTAAATGATTACTATAATGCACATAACCATTTGCAGTACATATTTAAGATATTCTTAGATGTTGTGGAAATTGTTTTAGAAGAATAATTATATACATATATAAAATTACACTTATGTGTTGTTATACATGCCTAATTACAACATACAGGATCTTTAAGAAATAAGAAGAATAACATTTAAGAATAAATATTTTTTGCCTTTTCTTACAAACATACAGTTAGTATAGTCTTGCGCTAAAACCCTTGATATGATAATTTCATTATCGTACAGGAAGTGAAAGTTTGCAGTCCAGATTATCTAGGTATGGATAAAAATGAGGCTGTGGAAGACTTTATGCAGCGTATAGAACATTATAGACAGAACTACCAGTCCATGGACTATACCCACGATAAAGATCTATCCTTTATACAAATCTTCAACCAGGGCGAAAGATTCCTCGTCAATAAATTAGCTGGTAAGTAAATAATTCTTTAGCCTGCTGATGGCTACTGAATTTACCTGTGATTAACCAGTACAGACCAAAATCTGCCTGCACATTTGTGGCCAGTCTGTATAATTATGATTTGCACTATATGATAGTAGTTAGTACAGATTTTGAAATTATTAGCCAAAAAATAATAATGAATAGTCTTGACCATATTGAAGGATGGAAGAGTGTATTTGATATTTAGAATGCTGAGGGTAAAGAAATAGTTGATTTTTGTTTTCAACCATTGGCATTTTATGGAAAATATTATTTAAGATTTAACAATGAATACATGTTAAGGTATTGTGGTTATTTAGACTGCATGAATTAATGTTTCTTATAAGCCTGTTAGTAAACCTTGAACATAAACTTCAAAGAACATTTAGTAAAGGTAGGTGAATAACTGTATTAAAAAAAAGACACCTGAGTATAAAAATCAGGTACCCATGTAATAATAGAGCAATCTTTTTTTAACTGTTATGCATATTTGATTGCTACAATTGTGCGTGTTTGTTGTATATATTATTGTACAGATAGAGTAATTTTACAGAGAATTTCATGCTTCATAATCAAATGTTGCCACAATAAAAGCTTCAAAATTTGATACTTTGCTTATATCAACATGTGTTTTTATGGTTCACATGACTTGTGTTGGTCTTCATAGAAACATAAATTTCATACCCCTCTCAATTTTATATTCTCCTACTGATACTAATTATTTTGCATAAAGTTAAAGCCAAATATAGGCTTTTTTTGTGTTTGACAAAAAACTGTTAGAAAAATCAAACAGGATGAAACCAATATCACAAAAGGGTAAGACCATCAAACTGTTCTCTTTCATTTTTATATGCCATTTGAAAAGGTCACGGTGTGTCAAACACAAAATTCAGGTTCCAATTTCCTGTGACCAAGGTCACATAATTATAGAGGTCAAAGGTCAGATAAAAGTATAAGAATGCGCAAAAAAGACCATTTGATAAATATGAATTGATGGATTTTAAAACAATTGTTTTATATCATGAGACAGAACATGGCAAGCACAGTCCTGGTCCATATGTGCAAGGTCAAGGTCATTTGAGGTGATGACATGATGATTGTCCAGATTTTGTTTGCAGCATCTCCTACATGCATGGAGAGATTTAAATACGACTTGCTGGAAATTTTCAAAATTAAAGATATTTAACAATCAGGTCTAGGTCAAAGGTCAAGGTCATACATAGATGTCATACAAGTCTTTAAAGTTTTTGTAAAATTTTACTGTATGTTTTATTTGCAGGCCATTTACAAAGTAGAGTTGTGTATTATCTTATGAACATTCACGTGTTACCGCGGACCATTTACCTGACACGGGTAAGTAACTTCTGGTATGTTTTATGAACATTGTGTAAATGAGAGTAAAATTTACTTAAATATATCAGTACTGTTAAAATTTACACTGAAATGGATTAGAAGATGTGCTTAGACGCCTTTATGACTTGAACATATTTCATTTTTCGAATATTTTTTGTGTTTATAAACATAAGATTTTAGTTATTAAAATGTTTAATATCGTCACCTTAGTGAAATAACAGATCAACTTCTTATACAATTTGATAGGAGTTAACGTTACTGCACTAAGGTTACAATATGATCATTTTGAAAGACAGGGTTACCAATAATAGTTAATATGCAAGAATAGTTATACCCCCGCACAACGAAGTTGTAAGGGGGGTAAACTGGAATCAGCTTGTCCGGACGTCTCCGCGTCTGTCCGTCGATTTTTCCTTGTCCGCCAAATAACTTGAGATTCCTTTAGCCCACAGTCTTCATATTAGGCATGGAGGTTAGTCATGATTAGTAGATGACCCCTATTGATTTTGGGGTCACTGGGTCAAAGGTCAAGGTCACAGGGTTCTTGACTTTAAAAAGCATGTCCGCCCAATAACTTGAGATTCCTTTGGCCCACAGTCTTCATATTTGGCATGGAGGTTAGTCATGATTAGTAAATGACCCCTATTGATTTTGAGGTCACTGGGTCTAAGGTCAAGGTCACAGGGGCCTTGACTAAAAAAACCTTGTCCGCCCAATAACTTGAGATTCCTTTGACCCACAGTTTTCATATTTAGCATGGAAGTTAGTCGTGATTAGTAGATGACCCCCATTTGATTTTGGGGTCACTGGGTCAAAGGTCAAGGTCACAGGGTCCTTGACTTTAAAAAGCTTGTCCACCCAATAACTTGAGATTCCTTTGACCCACAGTCTTCATATTTGGCATGGAGGTTAGTCTATTAGTAGATGACCCCTAATGATTTTGAGGACACTGGGTCAAAGGTCAAGGTCACAGGGGCCTTGACTAAGAAAAAGCTTGTCCGCCCAATAATTTGAGATTCCTTTGGCCCACAGTCTTCATATTTGGCATGGAGGTTAGTCATGATTAGTAGATGGCCCCTATTGTTTTTGAGGTCACTGGGTCAAAGTTCAAGGTCACAGGGGCCTTGACTTAAAAAAAGCTTGTCTGCCCAAAAACTTGAGATTCCTTTGCCCCACAGTCTTCATATTTGCAGTGTTTATTCTAGGATTCGAAAAACAGGGGGGATTTTTATCGAAAAGTGAGAATTTATTACATTTGTTGATCTTTTTCTTTCTTTGTCTATGTAAAATTTTCCCCCTTCCTCTCAAAAAATAGGGGTGAATTCTGAAAAATATGGGTTACAGGGGCCTTGACAAAAAAAACTTGATTTTAAAATTTTCACATTTGAAGCATGGAGAATACATATCTTAGCAATGCACTGGCTAAGTAACCTCAGATTTGGCAGGGTGGTTGTCCTTGAGTTCTAAATGGCCACTGTCTGACAAAGTGGTTTGCGGGGGTATTCACGCCATGAGTTCTAGTTTAAATTTTAGTACATAATGACGTATGTTCATGAACTATCTTATTAAACCATTCTAGTAACGTGGTATAAAGCATGCCATATTTAAATTCTTGGACAGTTAATTATGTAACTAATTACAAGAAAAAAACAAAGTTTTTATTATCCCAATATCATAAAGCAAAAAATGGCAGTATATGTGTGATACACCATTTCAAGGGCGTGGCCAAGTGGTTTACAGGTTGGACTAGTAATCTTAGGATTGCTGGCCACGTGTTCAAACCCAGTCAGGGCAAGCTGTTGTTTCCTTGATCAAGGAACTTTACACTCATTGCTTAGTACTTGTTAGTTCCATGAACGGATTTGAGTGTTTCATTAAGTTTATAGCTTCCAACACAATCAACCTAAAAAAAATTTGTATAAACTAAGACTGTTCTTGAGAATTCTGACCTGGCTACTGTATTGAAGCCAACTTTATAAACTTGTCCCTGGAAATATTGTTAATGGTGTATAAGATATAATCTCTTAGAAGGCAATTAATTTTGATTTACTATAAAATATATTTGGTCTATTTACTTTCTATGGTGCTTGCTTTTGCTATAGATTTGTGCAATTTGATGTTCCTTGTGCACAATTTCCGTGTGATTTTCACATTCATGTGTAAGGTAGTATGGACCATGTGTACTCATAAAACTGACAGTAAGCCAGTTGATTATGTTCAGGACATGTCAATACAGGACTGAAATAAAATATTGTTGAACAGGAAAACAAAATTGGCTTAGTTGAATGATATTTGTAGGAATGCTAGATTGTATTTTTCATAGGTGAGAATTGTTAAAGAATCTTCTTAACTTGATTTTTATGTCAGAAGTAGATTTTCTTGCACATGAAATTCTATTTTTTTTTTGTCAATATTTCAGCATGGTGAAAGTATGATGAATCTACAGGGTAGGATAGGGGGAGATAGTGAACTCTCCCCTAGGGGTATGGAGGTATGTACATCTGTTTTAGTATTCTCACCACTGTAGGTTCGAATCCTGCTAGGGACTTTGAAATCTTTCATTTGAGGCAGCTATCCAGCTAGCTTGCAGAATGTCACTCCTATAACTCAGGTGACCACTTGTGTCTGAAATAATGCAAGAAGGGGCAACCGAGGTCTGTCTTCCTCAAACAGTGACACTGAAAGTCAACTACATGACCTATACTGTGTTGGTGTGACGTTAAACCCAATAAAAAAATATTTAAAAAAAAATCTGTTTTGGTATTGTCATCAGAGTAAGTTTGAGTCCTTTCAGAAACTTTGAATTCTTCCATGTGAGGAAACTATCCAGCTATCTTACTGACTGACAGTGTTTCTACTTATTTATATATGTTTATGCTTTTATGTTAAGTACCATTTTACTTATTATTTTATGATTTTGTAATATCTGACACAAATGTGTTATAACTTGGTAAAAGCTGAATTGCAAACACTGCAGGAAAGTTGGCTTAGATAGCATGGGTAAAAATTGTTGTCACCAGTAGGCTTAGTGTTAATTTTGTTTTTCAGTATGCCAAAGAGCTTTCTAGGTTCGTGAAGAGTGAGAAGATACCCAATCTGAAGGTGTGGACCAGTGAGCTTACGAGAACAATACAAACAGCTCAGTTTATAGATGGCCCAAAAGCTCACTGGAAAGCTCTAAATGAGATAGATGCTGTAAGTTTTGTTATGTCATAACAGTTGTAATGTAACTAAATGAGCTGTGAAAGCTTTTAAATTTCAAAGGTTGGAAGATGTGATAAAAAAGTACATGTATAGATAATGTTTGTAAAGATGTTGGGTATTAGAATGAAACTTGAAGTACTTGCTTATCATGACAAGATACTGGTGTAAGACAAGGGCCATTATTTTAAAAGCTCATTTTTTAGAGTTATGCCCCTTATAACTTAGAATTTTTGTAAAAGTTACATGTTAAGTAGAATAATTTCAAAACTAGGAAAGGTATCAAAATGAAACTCGGAACACTTGATGAACAATTGCTTATGACAATGGGCAGTTTTAAGACGAGAGGCATTATCCTTAAATTAATATTTTTTGCTAATAATGCCCCTGTTTAACAATTTATAAAAATTGGTCATTGCCTTTAAGAGACCATGTTAACAACGCATGTGGTGCTCTTTAAACTTTAAGGTATATGTGAAGAGTAAGTATTATTTAAAGGTATATGTGAAGGGTTAGTATTATTGTTTAGAGGGTATGTTTTACTTAAAAGGTGAATGTGCAGGGTTGATATTTTGTTTAAGGGTATATGTGAAGAGTTGATATTTTATTTTAAGGGTATATGTGCAGGGTTGATATTTTGTTTAAGGGTATATGTGAAGAGTTGATATTTTATTTTAAGGGTATATGTGCAGGGTTGATATTTTGTTTAAGGGTATATGTGAAGAGTTGATATTTTATTTTAAGGGTATATGTGCAGGGTTGATATTTTGTTTAAGGGTATATGTGAAGAGTTGTTATTTTATTTTAAGGGTATATGTGAAGGGTTTACGTATGAAGAAATTGCCGAGAAATT
>NW_026866754.1:0-61612 GCF_026571515.1 Ruditapes philippinarum | reverse complement strand
CGAGTATGTTTGCTGCCTGTGTTAATGCTTTCTAATATGAGAGTTGTGTCCAACAGTTATAACTTTGTTACATGTATTTAACGCATAGACATAAAAGAATGGTAAATCAATGTAGAATGTTTAAACAATTAAAATATACATTATACATTGTATTGGCTAAAATGTTTATCAAATTAAGATAAATGAGTTAGCGGTAAATATTTTAGGAAATCAATAAATAAAGCAAAGGCATTAAAATTTGAATAATTATTAAACATTTCTGTTATTTAATTATTATAATATTTCAAAAAACCGTCCAACAATGGCATTACAAGAACCATATATCAAAAAAGACGTTCATAGAAAGTAATTGTAAAAACCATGATGTCATTTATGATAGACAAAAATTACATAATCATTTTATAATACCAATCGATTATTTCTACAAATCATGACACTTACATTCCTGCTTTCAGATTATGTGTATTTGGTATGTAAATCTTGTTATGAAATACCTATTTAAGATAAACATTTAGTCACTTTTGTTGCAATTTTTGCGACGCACGATAGTCCTTATCTATGTGTGACCGATAGCGTCCATTTTAAAGCGTGAGAACTTTTAAATACGCGAGAAATTTTATGTCGAAAATTTTATAAAATGAAATGTCGCGGTTAATAGAACTTTTGAGTTCCTTCAACACTTGCAATAAATGACGCGGATTTCTTCCTCTTCTTCGACTTTTTATAGACAAATGAGGGATAGAATGTAGTCTAACGATAAACGCTACCTGCCGCTGAAGTCAAAATCTTCTTCAAACAACTGTCATGATAAAAAAATCGATCTTTGACATTTTATCTCGCGGATTTGTTAGTTGCCTGATAAAATGATAAATTACTAGCGGCCACAATGCTCATCGCAAGTTTAAGCATATCTACTTATATAAAACAAATTCGCTAAAGCGTTTACAAAAGTCATACCTTGTAATATATTGCATAATGCAATAGTAAGCTTATTATAAGAGTGTTAATCTTAGACAGAGGATATGTTAAAAAGGTAAATAAAATTGTTAAATACATATGCTAATAAATCATAACTTTAACTTTTAACAAAAATTAACAAAACGTAAACAAATTATAGGAATGAACACGGTATTGGAATTTGAAAATTTAATTTTCATGAAATGAAGATCTTACAACGATGTTTGATCTTAATATTGTATCCTTCCCGTGTATTAATTTTAAATTAAAGCACATAGCATTTTTAATTAACAGAATATTAAGCATTCGTCAATTCTAAAATCTAAAATAAAAAAGCTAGTAGTAAATTTTCTATATTAAAACGAACAGGGAATATATTATGAGTTATGCAGTATGCCGTCTTCCCTTTTATATATAACTGGACTCCCAAGAAAAACGGCGAAATCTGGACTAGCAGATGAAATTTGACATATAGGAGGAGGGTCACTCTTGTAACGTATTCCTTGGCAAAATGAATAGTGCATTCGCTGATATATGCAATCAATATTATAAGTGCATTCAACAACGGTTTGAAGGGGCTACAGTTGTTTATGATGGTTATCTTTCTGGCCCAAGTATCAAAGACGTAACGAATATCAGACGGATAAATGGAAACATGTTAAGTTTTCACTTGAGCCCAAAGAAGAGAATTTTTTAAACGACAAAAAGAACAATATTTGACGAGTTAAGAAGTAAAAGCAATCTATGCTTAAGACGTCGCAGATTGTCTTATAGTACATACAGCTATTTCCGAGAGTTTAATTCAAGATACAGCAGTGATAGGTGAGGACACAGATTTACTGGTATTGCTTTGTTGTCATGCTTATCTAGATTCCCGAGATATATCTTTCATAAGACGTAGTATATCTCATATACCCAAGCTATGGTATATTCGGAAGAGAAAACAAGTGTTGGGACAAGCAGTATGTCATTCTCTCCTATTCATCCATGCTATCACAGGTTGCGATTCGACATCCCACATGTATGGCATCAGTAAATCTACCGGTATCCGTTTGTTCAAAAAGGATTCCAAGTTTCTTTACTTTTCAGGTAAATTCATCAAAGGTTCTTCAAGAGAAGTTGTGACAAGTGGAGAAAGTGCTATTGTTTTATTATATAGAGGCGTTGTATATGAAGGACTTAATGTGTTGAGGTTTACAATTTTTTTAAATAAGGTTTTAAATGCTTTCAACCACGTTCAAGTACATACCTTACCTCCAACTTCCGCTGCTGCGATGTATTATAGTTTACGAGTGTACTTACAAACACAAAGTTGGCTTGGAAACAAAACAATTGCGCCTCTGGAGTGGGACATGAAACTCTACAATGGAAGCCTTGAACCAATCATAACTAGTCTACCACTAGCACTGGAAACATGGCTGAAGATTATTAAGTGCAACTGCAAAAAAGTTTGCGATACAAAGCGTTGTACATGTCGTAAACACGGATTAGAATGCTCTTCATGATGCGGTACATGCCATGGTGACAGTTGTGTAAATTCGCAATCCATTGACGATAACGATATTGATGAGAACAAAATGCTAGTTCTCGTTGTTCAAATTACTTACCCAGGGTATTTTCTAGAATCTGAAAAATAGGGGCGATTTTTATCGAAAATTAGAATTTATTACTTTGTTGATCTTTTCCCTTCTTTCTCTATGTAAATTTTCCCCATACCTCTGAAAAAATAGGGGGGGGGATTCTCAAAAATATGAGTGAATCCCCTAATCCACCTCCTAGAATAGACACTGCTTACCACAAAGTTATTACGTACAGACGCAATTTAATTTCGTAATATGCAAAAATTATATGTGTTTTATTCTATGAAAGCACTATGTACACATGAACATTTTTCAGTCAGGCAACCGAAGTACATAGACTTTTGTGTATTTAAAAAATGTATAATTCTATTGATATCTAAAATAGTTATATGTCACTAATTTTTAAAGATATGTTAAGGCTGCAGAATAAATTTGTATGTATAATTATGTTTAATGTTCATCGTTTGAAATCATTACTTATTACACATTACGGGTAAAGAATAATCATGAGAAATAATATAAAGGACCGTGATATAATTGAAAACAAATATTGAACTTTCCTCTGATTTTAATGTTTATTAGCAGTTATACACTTATATAAGTACTGCTGTTTAAAAAAGTTCAGCTGTATTTGTTTCACATGAAAAAAATGTTAACTGACAAAACTAAAGATCTATATTGTAAAAAAATGGGTGGGGTAAATTTTTTGACCCCCTCATTTTTTTTTAATGTAAAAACGATTAAGATTATTCATGTTCTTTTATTTGATAATACTGTTTTACAACCACCACTACTATATTTTCTATGTGTATTATGTATAATGAAATGATATTATAAACGATTATGTTAAAGTTGTTAAACTAAGAAAATAAAGGGATTATATAATTTGAAATGAGACATCTTCGTTTTGATCATTTTTTCAGAATTTTCCCCTTTAAACAGCATTTGCAACTTTTGGGTTCACATCAGTGAAGGATTCAAGAAAATAAATATATATTTTTTATTTCTTTTGCAATTACTTCTAGGTTCTGCTATTGTTTTGCCAAATTTACTAGACTATATGTCGATCTCTACTTTAGATTAGTCCCAATAGCCCATGTTTTTCATTTTTCATTTCTAAAGCAGAAAGAATTCCAACATTTAATAAGCGAAGCTGCGTTTTTAGTCCGAACTTGGCTTATGGAATCATTCTTTTATCAATTATTGTTTCGTCGAGAAATCAATTACATGCTATCATGTGTCTGTCGTGTCCAGCAGAACGAATGTGTTTATTTACAAGTAATCACACTTACAAAATGTAGCAAATAAGTTATGATTTGGATTTCTGTCGTAAGAGCGTCTGACCTAACTAAATAATCGGGTACAAAGTAAACAAATTATTCATTTCAAGTATTATAAGTAATAATTGACTAATCTTGAAAGTGTTCATAAAAGGTCGTAGAATCTGCTCAGCGAAATTTTCATTTAAGTATTTTTAGTGATAATTTAGTACATGGTCACCTTAAGTGTTTAAAAGTATCAAAAGTAAGTAATGACAATGTTCTTTACTTCTTACAGGAATAAATCAATTGTGTGTACTAGACTTTTATTGGTAGCAACACTTGCTTCGCAAACTCTTTGTGTTCCTCAAGAAAGATGCAATTTAAACGAGTACCAAGACACATTATTTTGTATAAATATAAGTTCAAAGATGGTGCGTTTTTACATGTTTAATTACTTTATTATTTTTCTTGTTTAAATATACACATGTAGCTTAAAACTAACATATGATGAAATAGAACTGAACAAATATTGAATGCTATTTTAAATAGTTTATGATTAAATAAAATTTTAATGCAAAAATACGGAACCGAACAGAATATAATTAAACTGTACAATAATAAATAGTGTAAATGGTTGGGTAGGTTGTTGCAATGTTGCTTTAAGTTGTAGTTCTTCTCATTTTCACTGCATGCTTACTTTATATCATACCATGAGAAAAGTATTTAATGCTTATTAAGTCATAATTTATGGCGTACATTTACTCTTTTACATTTTAAGATATTTAATCCCTGGAACATTAAGGTTTACTATACAGTGGATGATGAATACATGCACAATCTAAAATTATATCCTGAGGACAACTCGAATCATATTTCCATTTACTTGGAAATAAAAATTGAGGCTTTGATGACTGGTATGTTTGTTTTGTTTATCATTAAGTCATCAATTTGTTAATTAAAGCAAATGTTAATTTTTTATTTTAAATTAATTCATTTAATAAAATATGATTTTATTATTCTATGTACATTTGAACATTCAAACAATTTATCGATTCTACCGATTTGAATTAAAAAAACTTATATAAAATCCCGCTATTGATCCAACTTTTACGTATTTGTATGAAACTTAATTTGATATTTTTCAACTAAAATCTGAAATCACTTGTTTGATTAGACTCTGTGAACACATTTACACTAAAAAATCGACATGAAATATCTTGTCTAAAATCTTTTTACCACAATTTCTTTCTTTAATTGTAAAAATACTGTGTTTTTGTCTGGATTAATTTGGGTTGCCAACTATCGAGAGTCGCATTTAATTAATGAATGTTAACCTTGATTTTTTAATATTGTGGTTATTATAATATAAATACAATCAAATTTCAGTGACCGATCTGAATTGCAAACTGACATATATTGCGCTAGGTTTTGCTGGATTATGCGTGATACTGTGTTTTGGACTTATTTTGGCTAAAACCCGGCATGAAGGTACGTATACTGACAGGAACGTATCTAAAAAGTCCGAATGATATCAGTTGATTCCTTTTGACACTTACTTAAAAAAAACAACCCGTCTGTATAGTCTAAGAACAATATAAAAAATAATTTTTGGTAAAAGAACAAATAGAAAAAAATATCAATGTATTTAGATAAAGATATTTAACAATAATAATAATAATTATTATAATAATATAATAATAATATTAATAATAATAATTATAATAATAATAATAATAATGATGACGACTGTAATATATTGACTCGCTATTGGTCAGCTAGTATTAGCCACTAGCTGATAAGCCCCGCCTAAATTCACCTGGCATCACCTCTATGTAGTATCATTTGTAAATAGATTTAGTAACCAGACGGCTGCGTTGTTTAATCTCTCTACCCATGCTTGTCCCGTCACTATGTAATAGCAGACATTACATTGGCGACGAGGATGATTGGATAATACTTTTCACTAGTTTAATTAATTCTAGAGGACTTGTTAATAATAAGTTCAGTGATAAAGTTATTGTGGCTATTTTCAAGAATATAGGATTTATATAAATTATTTCAAGATGGCATCTTTTGAACTGCCAACGCCACAGCCTTTCAAAGTTATTGGACAAAGTACAAACTTATCCAGTTCATGGGACAATTATATCAAACGTTTTGAATATTACATACATGCAGCCGGAATAACAAAAGACGAAAGAAAAAAAGCTCTCCTATTACATCTGGGAGGAGAGGAATTACAAGACATATATGAGACATCAATCCGTCAAGAAAATTCTTAAAGCCAAACAGTCAGGGATTTAACTCATTACTTTAATCCAAGGAAAAACATAGCATATGAAAGACATAGATTTAGACAGGAAAAACAACACTCAGATGAAACTGTAGACGATTACATTAGAAGACTCAAACAACTCTCAGTATCTTGTGATTTTCCAGAAAATACAGCAGACGACATGATTCGCGATCAAATTATAGAACATTGTACGTCAAAAGAATTAAAGATCAGATTTCTACGCGAACAAGACCTAACATTAGAAATAATTCAACATATTGCCCACACAACAGAACTTGCAAACTTGCATGCCAATGAAATACAACAGTCTACAAGAAATCAACACAAATTAGATTATACCTATCAAGATGATGTAAAACATGTTAAACACAAACCAACTAGACAGCGGAAGCAGTACCAGCCAAGAGCCAGACCAGCACCAAAACCGACACAATTCAAGAGCTGCTACCGTTGCGGAGGAAAAGGTCATTCTGGTCACGAATGTCTTAAATCTCGTAATATTACGTGTCGTAAATGCAACAAGCTTGGACATTATGCGAACATGTGCAAATCTCAAAAAAGCCACGTGCATTACGTAAATGATCATCAAGAAAATGTAAGTGTACAACAAGACGAATGTCTATTCAACATAACTTCAAAATGTCAGTCACCATATGTGCAAGTTGAAATAGAAGGAATTAAATGTAAATTGCTCATAGATTCTGGAGCTAGTGTTAACTGCCTAGATCGCGCAACCTTTAAAAAAGTAAAAACAAAATCAACATCACTTCACAAATGTCATTCAAAGATCTACCCTTATGCTCAAAAAATACCTTTGAAAGTTCTTGGAATTGCAGAAATGAAAATGAAATTAAATGAAAAGGAAACAAAAATAAAATTTCACATCATTGATAAAGAATGTACACCACTATTAGGACAGCAAACTGCAGTTGATCTAGGATTACTTAAATTCTGCATTAACAATGTGAAAACAAATCAAAATAACATGGATAATATTTTATCGGAGTTCAGTGACAGATTTCAAGGATTGGGAAAACTCAAACTTTCCAGCTACAGCTACATATCAACAAAGATGTTAAGCCCATTGCACAGCCAAATCGCAGAATACCTTTCAAAATGCGACAGCAAGTCAGAGTAAAAAATTAAGCAACTTCTAGATTCTGACGTCATAGAAAAAGTTGAAGGTGCTACACCATGGGTGTCACCCCTGGTAATTATTCCGAAAAGTAATGGAGACATAAGAATTTGTGTAGACATGAGACAAGCAAATACAGCAGTCGAACGTGAACGGTTTTCAATGCCGAACATTGACGAAACACTAGAGGAACTTAGTGGAGCCAAATTCTTCACTAAACTAGATCTAAACATGGGGTATCACCAGATAGAACTCGAACCACAATCAAGAAAAATAACAACATTTGTCACAAACGATGGAATATATCGCTATCGCCGACTTATGTTTGGAATTTCCTGTGCTTCAGAAGTCTACCAACGTATAATACAACATACTCTTCGAGACATACCGAACTGCAAAAATATTTCGGATGATATATTGGTATATGGCACAACAAAAGAACAACATGATGCCACATTGCGTAAAGTTCTACAACGCCTACGAGACAAAAACCTAAATCTGAACAAAAGTAAATGTGAATTCTGCAAGACAACCATCACATTTATGGGTCACACCCTCACCGCTGATGGACTCATGCCACATGATGACAAAATAAAGGCAGTGCTAAATACAACACCACCAAAAAATGTGAAAGAAGTTAAATCTTTCTTAGGACTGCTAAACTACTGCTCGAAATGTCTTCCCAATTTCGCAACAATTTCGGAACCTATCAGAAAACTAACAAATAAAATGTTCCATTCGACTGGGAAAAAGAACAGCAATCTGCGTTTGAACAATTAAAATCACTGATAACAAGTGCAAGTGTCATGGCTTTCTACAACCCAGAAGCTGAGACAACTCTAATGGTCGATGGCTCACCATATGGTTTGGGTGCAATTTTGGTTCAAAAACAAAATGATGGACATTTAAGACCTGTAGCATATGCAAGCAGAACACTAAATGATGTTGAAAGGCGTTACAGTCAAATTGAAAGAGAATGCTTAGCAGTAACTTGGGGGATAGAAAAGTTTCACACTTATCTGTATGGATTAACCTTTAAAGTAATTACAGACCATAAACCGCTAGTCAACATTTTCAAGCCAACACACAAACCTCCAGCTAGACTAGAAAGAATGCTTTTGAGACTACAATGTTACAAATTCAACATCGAATTTCAATCTGGAGCATTAAACCCAGCTGACATCCTCTCAAGGTCAACGTATAGTCAAGAAAAATGTGAGATATCAAATATCACAGAAGGTTACATGGATTATGTGTGCGAAAACGCCGTGCCAATGGCTATGACCTTAGATCAAATTGATAAAGAGTCATCTCAGGACAAATTCATTCAAGAACTAATCAAGTGCATTCAGCATGATAAATGGCCGAAAAATCAAGATTTCAAGATTTTCTACAAGATACGCAATGAACTGTCGGTACATAATAACATTGTGTTACGGGGAAACAGAATTGTAATTCCACAGGGACTTAGGCCAAAAGTATTACATATAGCACATGAAACACATCAAGGCATAGTGAAAACAAAGCAAATGCTAAGAGAAAAAGTTTATTGGCCTGGCATTGACAACGCAATTGAAATGCTGATTAAAACGTGCTTCCAGTGCCAGCTAGTCTCAAAATATGATAAAGATAAGATCAACAAGGAAAGGCGGCGTTCAATGAGCGCAACCCCCATATGACCCAGCAACAAGAACCAATGGCAAGGAGCCCAGGCGGACCCCAAACATAAAAAGGACAGGGCAACCACACGTTAATCATTAAATGATAAATGATTTGTAACTGATTAGGAATTCAAAGAAAATAATAATAGGCCCACAAAGGGGAAGGGGACAGGAGACCGGGGGAAGGGGGGGGGGGGTAATCAAAGAAAAAAAAACTAGAGGCAATGGGGAAGATACTTACCGTAGACGAGAAAACAACAAGGGACACAAGCAAAAGTGTCACCAAAACAGTATGAAACAACATAGACATACATTCTGAGGAACACAGTGGGGCGAACCCGCCACGACAACTTCCTATCACGCCAACCGAATTACCAGAGACACCCTGGCAAATTGTTGGGATGGATTTAACAGGACCGTTCCCAGGGGGAGAATATATTCTTGTAGTCATAGATTACTACTCTCGTTATCCAGAAGTTGAAATCATGAAATTAATCACTTCAAGGTGTATCATTCAAAGACTTATGAAAATATTCGCCACACATGGACTTCCGTCAGTGATTAAAACGGACAATGCACCAAACATGGTATCTCAAGAAATCACAAATTTCTTCACTGCAAACGGAATAAAACACCAACGTGTTACGCCTTATTATCCACAAGCAGCCGGATTGGTAGAAAATTTCAACAAAACAATAGCAAAATGCGTTAAGACTGCTAACAATGGAAAGAAAAACTGGCGAACAGAAATCTACAAATTTTTGATGACATAAACATATCGAACAACCCCTCATGTATCCACAGGATCCGCACCTGCATCCCTATTATTCAACAGAACAATAAGGAATAAAATATGATAAACAAGATCAACAAGGAAAGGCGGCGTTCAATGAACTACCGCACTTTGAAAGAAAGAAAAATGACACAAAAGTAAGAAAAATGGACTCATACAAAAAACAAAACATGAAGAAATACGCAGACAGGCAGGCAAATACTCGGAATATAACATATAAACTTGGACAGAAAGTGCTTATTCTAAACAAACATCAAGGAAAATTAGACTCAAAATGGAATAATGAAATATACACTGTTATTGGACAAACGGGAAATCAAGTGAAATTAAAATCAAGACACAATGACATTGTGAGAAGGCACATCACTCAAATCCATCCATTTTATCAGAGATAAACTGTCAGACACATTCTCAATGAAAACAAACTGACCATAGACTAACCATTAAACTAAGAAAATTAATGACATGTTTCAGGAAATGATTACTTTAAATTAAATAGCAATAAATGCTATCATTCAAACTGCTAGAGAAAACATTAAGATTAATCAGTGTAACATTATTTCTGAGACTGTTTACAAAATGTCTAAACTTTATTGCTCTGAAAACTTCATGCGTCTTAGATAAATGACCACTATTATTTACAAATGACATGCTAGATTATGTTCATGATTATAATGCTTTTATTTCAGGGATTTTGAGTTCATGAACTTTTTAAACTACTTGCATGTTATTCTTCTGAGAAAAAGGCGGATGTAATATATTGACTCGCTATTGGTCAGCTAGTATTAGCCACTAGCTGATAAGCCCAGCCTAAATTCACCTGGCATCACCTCTATGTAGTATCATTAGTAAATAGATTTAGTAACCAGACGGCTGCGTTGTTTAATCTCTCTACCCATGCTTGTCCAGTAACTATGTTATAGCAGACATTACAACGACGATGATGATGATGAAAAAATAATGCATTACATAAAATAGATATCTGGTGTACGTTTCAGTTTTACCTTTTCGTACTTCCAATCATTGTGTAATCAAGTTACATACTAACTCTGTAGCAAACTAATTTGTACCTGGTATTATCGTTATATGTGAACAAAGAATTATGAGTTATATTTGTCGAAAAATATTCTATTTTGTTTTATGACAGTTCTGACTAATGGTGGATCATGTGATGGTTGTAATCAGGCTCGTCAAACGGTTCGTTTATTGAGTTGTCGGGGTTATCAGCATGCTCTGTGTCTTCAATGTTTCAGACGTTGTCAACACTGTCCCGTGTGCCATACGTTGATAAGGGCATTCATTTAGAGTTTAAAAACCCATTCATTTCAAGACATGCTTTTCCCAAAAAGATGTTCAGTGGATTTTTTAATTCGTTGATTGTATACAAATATAGAAATGTCATAATAAAAAATGTACATAAAACTAAATAAGATTTCGATGGAACTTAAATTTGTGGATTGACCTATCAACGAAAACCACAAAAAATTAGTGATCCACGAATAAAAATGATTAGGCACATGGAGTTATAACTTCCGAAAGAATTCATTTTTAGTTAGAGAATAACAAAATGCAATATGTTTAAATGATAATGACAGTCATGAAATATTGTTTTCACGAATTCAAAATTTTATCTTCATAAATTCACGAGTTCAGTCCTTTAAATGATATCCTACATTAAAAAGAAGAAGAAGACTAAAACCAGTCAGGAATCTTTTGTTAGCTATAACTTGGATCCTTTATTTTTTATTGTTTGTTTTTTGTTGTTGTTTTTTTGTTTCCTTGTTTTGTTATTGTTTTTGTTGTAAAGTAAAATAATATAACTCAAACCACAACATCATCATTGCTGTGAAAGTACATTTTATTTATGTGAGCATATACAATATCTCTTCTGACCCAGCGTTAACGCTTTTTGTAGTTAATTGTTAAAATGTTTAGAAAATGAATAAATACCAAACAGTAATGTTCAAAATATTACCAATTCCTGATTTTCTTAATCAATTCATTGTTAATATTTTTTGTATTAAAATTAAATGTACATTACAAAATTACTACATTACTTTTAAGACATTTTGGGTAAAAAAAACAACTGCTAAATACATTAATGTTTATCATGAGAAGTTTAAATGTATCATAAACAACCAACAAGAGCCACCGCCGGGCGGGGGCAACGCTCGACTTTTTACTTTTTCTAAACGCAAACATAGAAAGGTTTGAACATATATTGATGTTTCCTTTTTATAAATTTAGTTGGTCTGTCTTGTCACATTAGTTTTGTTTATATATTTTGTATATATATGAATAGAAACATTAAGCATATTTCTAAAAATAGCAACAGTATGCAATTTCTAAAAATAGCAACAATGACGCAATTTCTAAAAATAGCAACAATGACGCAATTGCTATAAATAGAAAAAATGACGCAATTTCTAAAAATAGCAACAATGACGCAATTTCTAAAAATAGAAAAAATGACGCAAATTCTAAAAATAGCAACAATGACGCAATTTCTAAAAAATAGAAAAAATGACGCAATTTCTAAAAATAGAAAAACATGACGCAATTTCTAAAAATAGAAAAAAAATGAAGCAATTTCTAAAAATAGAAAAAATGACGCAATTTCTAAAAATAGAAAAAAATTACGCAATTTCTAAAAATAGAAAAAAAATGAAGCAATTTCTAAAAATAGAAAAAATGACGCAATTTCTAAAAATAGAAAAAATGAGGCAATTTCTAAAAATAGAAAAACATGACGCAATTTCTAAAAATAGAAAAAAAATGACTCAATTTCTAAAAATAGAAAAACATGACGCAATTTCTAAAAATAGAAAAAATGACGCAATTTCTAAAAATAGAAACAATGACGCAATTTCTAAAAATAGAACAAAAATGACGCAATTTCTAAAAATAGAAAAAAAATGACGCAATTTCTAAAAATAGCAACAATGACGCAATTTCTAAAAATAGAAAAAATGACGCAAATTCTAAAAATAGCAACAATGACGCAATTATATATACATGTATATATATATGTATATATATATATTTGATATATATATATTTATATTTGATATATATATATATCTATATATGTATATATATATATATATATATATACATGCATATATATATATATTTATATATAAAAAAGTATGTTTTGGGAAATGCACAGTACAAAGTTCTTTAATTTTTTATACGTTTATTTCTGTTATAAAAAATTAAAGAACTTTGTACTGTGCATTTCCCAAAGCATACTTTTTTTATACATGAGATCCACACAAGGAATCGAACTTCTTTTTTTATATTTATATATATATATATACCTACATATATGTATATATATACACACACACATTTATATATATATATATAATACATATACTATACATACACACACACCAATAAATGCACAATCTGAGAAAATTCAGTAATATAACCTTCAAGGTCAAGGTCATTAAAGAGCCCAAGCAAATTTGGGTTTGATAAACAACAAGGTCTGGTCCTTAAGAATGTTCTGTTATAATATGAAGTTTTATCCCTTCAAAAATAGCAAAGTTACAGTCAGTTACTGCCAAAACAATGAAAATTTCAATAATTTGACCTTCAAAGGCAATGTCATTAATGAGTGAAGTCAAGGTCTTTCGGTATATTTTTAACAGTTATCTTTGAAGATTATTATGTTCAAGTTTGAAGACAATCCATTCAAAAATAACAAAGTTACAGCCAATAATAGCCAAAAAAATGAAAATTTCAATAATTTGACCTTCATAGTCAAGGTCATTGATGAGTGAATGTCAAGGTCTGACTTGTTATTTTTAAGGGATATCCTTGAAGATTATTATGTTCAAGTTTGAAGACAATCCATTCAAAAAATAACAAAGTAACAGCCAATAACAGCATGAACAAGCAAAAATTGGACTTTTAACCTTGAAGGTCAAGGTCATTTATGGATGAAGGTCAAGGTTAGTGTGGTCTACTGAAAGGTCTTGTCCCAAGGGTTGTTGTGGCCAAGTATGAAGACAATACACCAAGAAATAAAAAAGTTATGATCCAGGTACAAGTTTTCGGACGGCAACGGCAACGGAGACGGCAACGCCGACCTGACTATAACAATACCTCTACTTTTTTTTTTTCAAAAAAAAAAGTCGAGCTAATGAAATGCTAATGACAAAATGATTTTGGGTTATAAATCTATAAAGAACTTCGAAGTATGCATTTAGATAGTAAAATACGTGTCAGTCATCTGTAAAATTTGGTATTATTTAAACATTCCAAACACCTGAATATATTGGTATGATTTAACAAACATTTCCGTCCTATATCTTTTGAGAATAGTACCGTAAAAACAAAATTACTGACAAGTTCAACAGTTACATGATAATGAGCTGCTAATTTCAGGAACACTCAAAATAACGTACATTTCTCTGCCTGTTTTGTAACAAAGACATGTATAATTTGATATGGAACTAAGAGAACATAGATGGTATCTTGTTTGCAAGAATGGGGGAGTTTCCCACACGCTACTGATAAGCGGAAGTAGTAAATAAGAGGTATACAAACTACGGCCACTTGATGTAAACACAGAGATTAATAGAAAGTTTCAGAGTATTTTGACTGGTCAGTTGTTAAATTAAAGAAATAATTAATTACCAAAGGGGCTTCAGCAGCAGAAATAAATGAAGATTTTATCATTTTATATTAAGGTAATCATATTTAACAAATTGAATATATTACATTAAATCTTAAACGTATACCGGTAAACTGCTTTATTTTTCAACTGTACAATGTAGACAATGTAGACTGAATAACAGTATGAAAATGATCTTGGATAAATAATCAACACTTTCCTGTTAAAACTTTTAAAAATATAATGCCTTTACATACATTTTATTTACGAAGAAATAATTAAAGTGAATTATACAATATGTTTGATAATTATAATCTATTTTTGTATATTTGTAAATTTATGATGCTTCAAATAAATATAATCATATAGCTTCAAATTTGTTCTTTAGTAAATAAAATGCATCTAGTTATATAATTTTTAACAGATTGGAGACGTATGACAGAAATTTAGACTTTAAGGGAGAACCCATTCTGCTACTGGGCCATTAGCTCAGTTTTACATACTTTATTACATGTATAAAGGCAAGATGTACTTGTATGTGCATTAAAACGTGACATAATCATGATAATGTGTGTCTGAAATAATAAAATCTTCACATTATATATCTGTCTTTATTGATAATGAGTATCAATACGTATTGTATAATTCATTATATTCCATTTTAGTATGTCAAATCACTTAAATATTTTCTACAATCAAGCTAGTTTGTCAACAATTTAGAATCATGAAACAAACGTATAAAATATGTGACCCCTGTTTAATTAAGTTCTGATTTCAGAATTTTCAATTTCTTTGCAAATCCTATTACCCGTTCCACATATGTATCAGTTTTGATGCTATGCACCTGTCTCTGACTACAGGCAACAAAAAATTACTATTACTATGTAAAATATATTTTATATAGTAAACGGGTGCTGGATAGTAATTTTGTTCTTGATGATCAAATAAAATACGTAAGAAACACGTTTAAATTATCAATTAGTTATCCGGCTGCAGCCATTCCGAATGCTACGGACTTTATACCATTCGCGTTTGTCTGAGACAGCGCCGGCTTTAGCTTATTTCTGGCACTGACGTCAACGGCTATATGATGTAGATGTCTGAATTGTGAAGCTATAAATACCCCGGCACATGCGTTCCGTCTCTCAGTATCTGGATAGAAATTTAAAAGTAAACAAAGCCGTTTAAAAACCTTAAATGCCAGCATCACCTTACTCCAGAGTAAAATAATTATATTGACTGTTTTATTAGCCTCAGATAATTTGAAATTTCCTGACCTTCAATTCAATTATATACCGCTTGAATGTGATATATACAGAAATGCCATATAAATACTGGTTCCCATGATATTATTACTCGGATTCAATCATGAAGTCCAAGCAACTATAATTGGCGTCCGCGCCGAAGCGCAGCGCCCCTTTATGAAATGAAATCAGATTTTGTGAAAGGGCGACAGCAACTTCTCGAGCCTTTTAGTCGGTCATAATAAAAGCCGATCATTCCGATTCTTGATTATTAATTAATCCGTGGTACAATGAATAGCGAACTTGCAAACATTTTCAAATGAAATAACCTAAGCTTTTCCGTCAATAAATCGCGCTCTTCGTTTTTTTTATTTACACAGTGGGTTATTATGGTATGTTATTGTTGTACATTTATCCGAAAGCTGTAAATAGAATGATGAGTTGATGACCTAAATATTCCGAAAATCTATTTATAGAGGGATGTGCTCCTATCGGTAATTCCCGGTCTATTTTGACCGGGATTTACTAGTGACCACACGTTTATTGTCCGGTCTCTCCCGGTTTTGGAGTAGATGTTTGATATCGTTACAGAACAGAACAAATAATTTACAGATAAATAAGCTTTTTTTTCCAAAATGAATGTTTGTCAGTTAATTTGGTTACAATAATTAATGAACACAGATCAACTCTCAAATTTATTGATTATTTCCCAGCAGGCACATGACGTTGTTTCAACGTTGAAACAACGTTGAAATATGGTCGTGACGTTGTTCAACCAATATTCAACTATGGACGATCATACGGATATATAGCCTATGTATATACAACGTTGATTCAACGTTGTTTATGGTCGAAGTTTTACATTTAGTTTAATCATTATATAAACTTTTATACCACTAATTTTGTGTTATTATTCCTTTATTGAATTAGTCTGTAAGTGATTTTTGTCAGGAAAATCTGCGTTACAATCTTTATCCGTATATTCAAAATTAGCGCTGAAACAAATAAAGTTGGAAATAATTTTTCAATTTCTATTAACGCTTTAAATATTAGTTAATATGTTTTGTTGTTTGTTGTTTTATTTTTTAGTTCTTTATGAATAATATTAATTAATAAATTGACATTAGTCAAAATTAACCCCGTTTATAAAATAACGCTGGTCAGGGGAAGTAATTGTTCGGTCTATGATTTTGTTTGTTGTCTATGATTATCGTTCGTGCAAATGGTGGCGCTGTTTGGAAAATTTGAAAACAACACGATTGGCAATTTATTTGGATTTCGAAGGTATTACCGTAATGTTTTACTTTAGTTTACTGATTATTTTCTAAGATATTATTATGTATTCTTAAAATTCTACTTTAATCTACTTTATGAAATAAATGTGAGATGAAAACACGTGATTGAGTTGATTTGACACGTTTTCGCGACCTGGCTAATTGAAAGATTTGGGTTCGGTAGGCCTTGTAAGCATGAAGTTATTGATGTCCTTGGCAATTTATGATTTTACAAATCTTGTCTTTCTTTAATTTATTTTTCATATTATTAAACAATTATCTGTACTATATCCTAATTAGAATTTAATCAATTATAAAATTGAAACCAATAAAGTAGTTCGGCCCACATAATTTACGTCCCAAGACGATTCGTCAAAATATATAACTATGTTTATATTTTAGTGAAAGTATAATACAGTGTTAATTAGTTTGAAAAAAACAACAAATTATCAAGTTAAATAACAAATTTGAGTGTTAAACTTTAAAGTTTGATAGTCGTAAATTTATGGGGAATAATAAATCTATTTCTATTTTATTATATATTATTTTATATTCTAGATCCTGTTCCTGGTTGAAATTTAGAGTAATGTAGCTGTAGCCTGTATACCATACATTCAACATGAAAAGGACTGTCAGGTTTGTTAAATAGAAATTTATTCTTATTAATTTATATATTTGAATTTCTTTAAAATACAAAGTATAAATTTTTCAACTAGATTCTACTGGATATTTATCTTGTCTTAAAAAATATTATTTTCGGAATATTCGTGTAACATTTTTTTATATAAAATTTACATGTTTGTTGATTTCAGGATGCTGCATAAAATGGTCTTAGCTAGGGCATAAAATGTTAATTTCTTGGGAATATGCTGCAAGGAACTGACGGGGAGCAGTTTTTCTTACCAATCATAGGTGAGACTTTTAAATAGCTTCTTTTTAAAAAGATTTTGTTGTCTTATATACAGTATTTGCTGTCAACATGTAATTTAGCTATGTTTCAATTTCTATGCTGTTTTATGATGTAAATCTTAGAGAAAGGCATTTTAAGATAAAAACAAATCACTAAGTTGAGTAATTTTATGTATAATTTGAGATTGACCAAGTCACTTTTAACTACAAACTTCTTATTTTTATACACTTGACATACCCAGAAAGATCTAGAAGAAAAGATTGGAACATATTGTAGTTTAATTTTAAAACTATTAAAGTGAATTTAAGCTGCACTTGAACTGTATTTTTGAAATAAAATATCTGAAGTATTTAATATTGTCTTGATATTTTGTTAAACTTTGCTTTATATCCAAAAATTAAAGTATGGTGGGTTTTCAACGTTAAAATGACATTGAAACTTGTGCCAACGTTGAAGCTGCAACGTTGTATCAACGTTAAAATTTCAACGTTGTTTCAACTTTCAAATCCGAATATAAATCCAACCTTATTTCAACGTTGAAATCTGACCATAATTCAACGTTGAAACAACGTTGATGTGCCTGCTGGGTTTATACATAAACATACAATTCGAAAAAAAAACCCAACAAGAACAACAACAATAGCATGTTTCATTTTATCTTTATGAGATAAAAACAATAAATATGTACAATAATTGAGAAAAAAGGTACATTTTTATGGTATTAATACGACACTATCAACTTTGAAACATTTTATTTAATTTTTTATTTGTGGTTAGTAAAGATGCCGAGGAATTATTCAAAGTTACAAATTAGATTTTATGAATTATTCAATTGATTGATAATTTAAAAAATGATAAAGAAAAATACAAATGTACATGGTTTAAGAATATAAGAATAAACAATATTATATATTGAAAGATTAACCATTATTTACTGACTTTTTCCAGTCAATTTTTACTTATAATCGTCGGACAATATGACAATTGAATTCTTAAAATTTATTTTACAATTTAAATTTAAAAAAGTATGTAAACATAAAATAGCACATAAAACACAAAAAAAGAAAAGAAAACAATATTCATAAAATCTGTAATTTTTATCAAAATTAATAGATATTACAATTATTTTATAATAAACAATTATGCTCAACATGATCAACATGGTAATATAACCAGTGCCATATTTTTACTAAGTGTGAATAGATACCTTAAGAGGGAGTCTCCGCTAATAGCGATAACATAATAAGGGACAATTACACAACACGTGTTGATCATGCGTTACACATATGGATTATAAATGATTGTATACATGTATATCCGTTGCTCGCCCATATGGTCTCTTTCCAGTGGCGAGGGTAAACAAACGCAAACACACAAAATCCGTTGCTATTAATAACCACGGTCATAAAGAAATAACAAGTAATATTCTAATCTCTAGCATGCCAATCAAAGTTCATGAACAATGTCTTTCGTCCGCTCATTCATAAGTGATATACATTTCTGGTAAAAACAATAAAAAGTTTATAAGAATATCTTGTCATCATATGTCAACTAGTTCATCTTCACTTGCTGCATTTCTTGCTTGGACGCCCTTTGATGCTTTGCATCAATGCTTTTCTTGTTACATATTTGATGGGGATATATTTATATTGAACAATATGAATACAATGTATTGCCTATAATTATACCCCCGACAAAGAGATATGAACATCATATTTTGTCAGTAAACAGATCATATTGGGTATAATTACAGTGCAAAAGGATCGTTACTCTGCCTTGCAAAATTTTGGAGATATTACCCTTTGTTTATTTTTGTCCGGGACATATATCTAAAACCATAAAGAGTATCAACAAATTCTTTGTAGGTAGACTGACTTTATTGAAAGGAACTCCAAAGCAAAATGAAGGTCAAAAACTCTACCATCCCTAAATTTGGAACTATAGACCTTTAATTTTATATTTTGAAAATATGATAAACAAGATCAACAAGGAAAGGCGGCGTTCAATGAACGCAAGTTTTCCGAAACATAACTTAAAGCTATAAAAGGTATCAACTTAAGACTTTGTAGGTATATAATGTCACTAGGTAGAACTGCAATGAATAAGAACCATTTCATAAAAATGTTCAGCTCTTTTTGACTAATCACAAATATTGTTATATTTGCCATGTTTTAAGCCAAGGCAACCAATTGTTTTCAAAATAGGAAGAACAGATAAGACATGCATAATCTCAAGACTGCCATCTACCCATATGTCAAGTTTCATAAAAATATTTCCAGTACTTTTTGAGTTATCACTGGATTCAGTTTATGTGTAAAATTTGCCATATTTTCAGTCTATGTTGCCATAGCAACCAGAATTTTCAACATAGGAAGGAAAGAAAAAGACGTGCATAATCTCAAGACTGCCATCTACCCATATTACAAGTTTCATAAAAATATTTTTATAACTTTTTGCGTTATCACTGGATCCAGTTTATGTGTAAAATTTGTCATATTTTCAGTCTATTTGTTGCCATAGCAACCAGAATTTTCAACATAGGAAGAAAAGAAAAAGACGTGCATAATCTCCGGACTGCCATCTACCCATATGTCAAAATTCATAAAAATATTTCCAGTACTGTTTGCGTTATCACTGGATCCAGTTTATGTGTAAAATTTGCCATATTTTCAGCCTAGTTGTTGCCATAGCAACCAGAATTTTCAACATAGGAAGAAAATAAAAAGACGTGCATAATCTCCATACTGCCATCTATCCATATGTCAAAATTCATTAAAATATTTCCAGTACTGTTTGCGTTATCACTGGATCCAGTTTATGTGTAAAATTTGCCATATTTTCAGCCTATTTGTTGCCATAGCAACCAGAATTTTCAACATAGGAAGAAAAAAAAAGACGTGCATAATCTCCATACTGCCATCTATCCGTATATCAAGTTTGATAAAAATATTTTCAGTACTTTTCAAGTTATCGCGGGATCCAGTTTTGTGGACGGACGGACTGACGGATGTTCTCACAGGACAGTAATTATGTGGCTACTCTATTGTCCTCTCTATTGTTCTTTTTAGCCACACAAAAGAAAATAGCCACATAAAAGCATTACGGAATGAATGACATTAAAGAGAAAGAACAGTTACCTGTTGTCCCTCTAGCCACATAATTACTCTCCTGTGAGTGCGGACGGACAAACGGACGGACAGAGGGTAAACCTAGTCCCCTCCGGTAAACCGGTAGGGGACTAATAAAATGTTATATGCTAAATGTCAATAGCTTTCCTATTAAAACGAAATATTTCAATTGTTTTATTTTCATCAAATAAACCAGAGGTGAGGCGTTACATTTAGTCCAATAATAAAAATTTAAATAGACTAATGTAACAACAATTTGGTGTGATAGCCTTTGCTTGGTCTACATGATTTCATTCTAGTCTCCAAAATATTTAAGTAACATAAGGTGCTTACTGAATATGCTTTATTTACATCACAAGTTTGACGAATAGTTTACCTTGTTTTCATCTTTATAAAATTATATTAATTAATTAACTTCTTTATGACCACATGTCATATTGGCATAGTTACATGATGTGGACATAGAATATTACTTGCCATTACGATGCACTGCTCAGTAGATAAAGAAAAACACATTTGAATTCTATGATAAAGTGACAATGTCCAGAAAAGTATATATGCAAAACAAGGAAGACTGGAAAAAAAGGCAGTTTGCTTATTGAAATGTGTTTCGGATCAGGTATACATTCAATTCATTGTATGAAATTTTTCAACCGAAAATTTTGTAAATCAATTAAAGTTCAAGTTTTATGACATTTCAACATAAATTGTAGGCAGGCTGAGAAGTTTTGTAAAAAATTTAAACATTCAAGCTGTGTTCTAGTGATAAATAAACAAATACATTATATTCATTACAGTCATGCTGTTATGTGTTTAATAGAAATATATTTAGTTAAAAAATATTTTATTGTATATATTGTTCATGATAAATTTGCACAAACTAACATCATTATCTTAAGCATAGATATAATGTACATGCTTAAGAATATTATAGAAATGTTTCAGTTAATTACCAGTGCCCTAGTTAATGATGCAACGTCAAAGATGACGTCACGTTGTATTATTATTTGGCACGCTTTTCATTTAGTATCATATTTAAACGGGTTTTTTTGGATATAATAAAAAGAGAATTTGTTAAGTTCAGTGTAAGATCAAAATATATTTCACCTCGTGAACAACAAAAGTTCATATTGATATCCATGTGGTATAGACCCTTTGATTTAAGACCGTATTCAAGTTGTCGCCCTTGGATGACGTCATTGGGGGATACGGTGGACAATGCCGATACGATTAAGTATAATAATAGAGAGATATAAAGATCTTAAACCTTTCTCTTTTAAGATTGGCAGATTGAAATTGCCAAAATTTTGTGTAATTCAATAAGATATTACATAAAAAAGATGGTGAAATGAATAAATATGTTTACTATATAATATGGTTAACGATTTGTTTTAATAGTAGACCATATTCCTGGGTAACTGATCATGATCTTACCATTTTCGTTAGATTCTTAATAATGAAAATTTTACCAGGCAGTTAAATCGTACTAACTTGCTAATACCAGACATATAAATAATGTATCTAGGTCTCTGCTAATATAAAATACCCAAAATATATTTTGAGTTTCAAAAATGTAAGGATTCTGTTGTTTCGAAAAACGGCTGCGTAATAATTAATTGCAAGATACTGGTTTATTAAAATAATTTTGATTTAAGCATTACTAAGACAAAAAAAAAAGAAAACAATATAAATCTATGTATTTAAAAAAAATGTAAAGGTATAAAAAATAAAAATTCTTTTGAATGTACAGGACTGTATACTATTTGTGTCGGCAAAAATGCACTCTCAAAAATCGTACATCACACCAATATCATTCAAGCTGGTAAAGTAATATTTTCAACTTGATACTTTTTAATTCATACTCTGCTTATCAAATATTTTAAAAAGCACAAAAAAAAAAACAACAAAAACAAGTTGTTATTAACTGAATTATAATGTTACGTATTTTTGACTGTGCCAGTTGGTAGGACTCTGGATCGAGTATCAAATCAGTAAGGCATGACCAATAAAGTCCCTAGGATGATCCATAACATAATTCGGACCATAAATATTTTGACAACTAACAAAAGTGACGTAATCTGATGCAATGTTATAACTCTAAAAAATGCACCCTGGTGATTTATGATATCACAGCCAAGTGCCGCTTATATATATACGACATATGTACCCTTTTAATTAATAAGTTACGGCCCAGTGGCGCTTATATATACACATCTATTTAACTTAACTATGAAATAAGTTGCTGGGAAAAGGTCTTTAAAAAATAGATTTTTAATATCAAAATTATCCTATTATCGTCTGTTGCGAATCTAAAATTATAAAAGTCAATGCCACATGGTTTTCGTTCTTTCCGGAATATTTATAAAATTATACCCTTCACTGGTTCTTTGAAATATTTTTTATACGGCGTAATGAAAAAGAATCAGTAAGTATTGACATAATGCATTCTGTTATTGTTCTATTAAAGCTTGAAAAACAATCATTAAAAGACATTGGCAATCTTATTTTCAACACGGATTTATATTACTAATGTAATATAAATCCGTGTTTTCAGGTTTATCACAAATACGCCAGAATTTTCTAAATGACAGAAAATAACACAGAAAACTAGAAAATGGCCATTTAAATTTATAATAGGCAATTTCGGTGTGTATAGGTGTTTGTAAAATATTAAAATTTGATTAAGTTACTAGCTTTTTATCCTGGCATTTGAGAAAATCTAGATCTAATAAAAATATTCACTTTGAAATTTCGCTGTTTCACTCCGTTGCGACATGTAGATAATAATAAGATTTATAAATCTGTGGTAGCGAGAATTAATCTCAATCTTTGCTTTTGTATTTTTTTCTATTGTCTTGATATTGAATTTATGTATGCATGCGTAAATTTTTCATGTTATAATCATAATTGAACGATCAGTATTTACGCATTCAACTTTTCAATAAGCTAACTTTCTATGCGGCATGCATAGTTTTATCCCCCATTTACGTCACATCCGGTAAGGGAAGTAACTCTTCACTGACTGTTATCGCTTAAATGAAAGGGTCTATATGCCTTTGATGCTCATTCGTTGAAATATATTCCGATCATACACTAAACTAAACAAATATCCTTTATATAAAATCTCCTTCCCATTTCAAAAGTGCACATGTCATTTGTATTAAAAAATAATATCACACTTCCCTTTTGTTATTTCCGACAATTTGTGTCCCTTTATAAATCTATATCATTTAAAGGATCTTGTTTAAAATTGATTCAAATGTACAACTAAGCAAGGCAATATGCAGATCTACGATGCTCCTGTTCACACTTGTGGACATGGTCAATGTTGAACTTCAAATATAAGACAATTTTGTGTCTGTTTTCATAACATGTTTGGTCTTTTTCTTCAAATTTGGTTCAAAGGTTACCCTTAAAAATGAAATGGTTAAAACTTATGCTACCACTGTCAACATGGTAAAGGCTTAAGAAGGAGTTGGATTATTTTGCGACATTTTTAGATCGTCACTGAATGTTTATTGTTCAATTAACAATAAATTGCATTTTCATGTAATGCATATCAAGCAGAGGTACTTGTGAGTCCTAAGGCAGCTCCATTATTTTCTTTGGCAATAAACATTGTTCTATGTAATTGAGACACTAGTTTATTTCTTGATTTCTTAGGGTATAAAACCGTATAACTAATTCAAACTTCAAATATTACCTTGATATTATCAACAAACGTAATGAATGACAAGATTCAAACTACCAGAATTTAATTCTATTCCCCTCTGGAACTTTATAATTGATATTATTACACAGTTTTGTCATCTTTTAGTATGTCCGGTATTTAAGTAAGCGAGCTTCGCTGTCTTCTGTGACAGGTCTTGTTAATGTTTACGTCACATGTCTGGTTCATCACATGTCTAAATATGGAACGTCAACAGTGATTTTATGGAATAACATACTTCGGGTCCGTTTTAGCATAAATGTATGACATGCATGTGATGACTTTGGAAAATGTTAAAGATTAACAAAAAAAAATTTGAAGATAAAGGTTCACTTAAATTTAAGGAAACAAAATGTAGTCTGCATTCCCTTTTACAATCAAACTCCGAACAACTTTTTTTTTTAATGTTTCTTATTTTCATTTTCAGTGGGTTAAATGGTAATTTGAATATTTTCTACAGGTTTCATGTTGCAATGAAAAATATTCCTGTGTGTCTGTAAAGCTAAAGAATCAGTAACCCTGTCTACAATGTCATGAGTGTGGGTTGTTATAGTTATTAAAGAATTTAGAATACCTTTTATGTTTATTTCTGAAATTAAATAATAACAAGCAATTACCATAGTATTGCAAGCAATCCATAAGTCTCCTACCGGTTAGAACCCCATCAACATTCTGAAGGGCCATTGGCCATTCACTAATGTTTCAATTTTTCTCTATTTTAAGTAAATTTGTAAGAAAAGCCAAGGCATCCAAATTTTTTTTCAAAATAGGAAGAACAGATAACACATGCATAATCTCAAGACTGCCATCTACCCATATGTCAAGTTTCATAAAAATATTTCCAGTACTTTTTGAGTTATCACTGGATTCAGTTTATGTGTAAAATTTGCCATATTTTCAGTCTATGTTGCCATAGCAACCAGAATTTTCAACATAGGAAGAAAAGAAAAAGACGTGCATAATCTCAAGACTGCCATCTACCCATATTACAAGTTTCATAAAGATATTTTTATTACTTTTGCGTTATCACTGGATCCAGTTTATGTGTAAAATTTGTCATATTTTCAGTCTATTTGTTGCCATAGCAACCAGAATTGTCAACATAGGAAGAAACTAGAAATGTGTCATCATGCCACGGATGCCCCCGCATGCAGCCAAAACTTCAGATGTTATAATATTTAGTTCCAAATTTGTTTGCACAAATTATTTTTTTCATTTTAAGTTCAAAGTCCTTAAAACTTTTCAATGTGTACACAAACCATTTCCATACAATGTTCAAGGCACTGAAATTATTCAGTCTTAACCTTTTGAAAATAGCATATTTCATATTTGTAGCCAAAATAATGGCTACATACATTTCCACAAAAGTATGAGTGCTGAAACTGAAAGTTCAAAATTTTTCCAACATTCAAGAAAGATAAGTTTGTCCAAAATCATTGAACCACGACCAAATTCAAACTTAAACTGCTTATTCTTAAGCTGTATCTATATTATTTTCAAAGTGAAAAGGACATAACTCCGCCAAAAAATCATCGAACCATGACCAAATTCCAACTTGACCTGCCCATTCCTTTGACATATCCATATGTCAAATTTGAGTTGAATATGTAACACTGTTGGGTAGATAATGAACAAAAACTGTAAATTTCATATTATTTTCAAAGTGAAAGGGGCTTTACTCTGCCAAAAATCATTGAACCATGACCAAATTCGAACTTGGCCTGGGCATTCCAAAAACATATCCATATGTCAAATTTGAGTTGAATGTGTTGTACCGGTGGGGAGATAATAAACAGAAACTGAAAATTTCATATTATTTTCAAAGTGAAAGGTGCATAACTCTGCCAAAAATCATTGAACCATGACCAAATTTGAACTTGACCTGCGCATTCCTTTGACATATCCATATGTCAAGTTTGAACTGAATGTGTTGTACATTTGGGGAGATAATGAACGGAAACTGAAAATTTCATATTATTTTCAAAGTGAAAGGGGCATAACTCTCCAAAAAAACATCGAACCATGACCAAATTCGAACTTGACCTGTATTTTATCATGACATATCCATATGTCAAATTTGAGTTGAATGTGTAGTACCGTTGGGGAGATAATGAACGGAAAATGAAAATTTCATATTATTTTCAAAGTAAAAGGGGCATAACTCTGCCAAAAAACATTGAACCATGACCAAATTCAAACTTGACCTGTATTTTATCAAGACATATCCATATGTCAAGTTTGAGATGAATGGGTAGTACCGTTGGGGAGATAATGAACAGAAACTGAAAATTTCATATTATTTTAAAGTAAAAGGGGCATAACTCTGCCAAAAAACATTGAACCATGACCAAATTCGAATTTGACCTGTATTTTCTCATGACATATCCATATGTCAAATTTGAGTTGAATGTGTGAAACCATTACTAAGATAATGAACGGAAACTAATGATGACGGAATGACAGAATGACGGAACAGGGTAACACTATATGCCCCGGCCATTACATGGCGGGGGCATAAAGATAAGACATGCATAATCTCCAGACTGCCATCTACCCATATGTCAAGTTTCATAAAAAATATTTCCAGTACTTTTTGAGTTCACTGGATTCAGTTTATGTGTAAAATTTGTCATATTTTCAGTCTATGTGTTGTCATCGCAACCAGAATTTTCAACATAGGAAGAACAGAAAAAGACGCGCATAATCTCCAGACTGACATCTACCCATATTACAAGTTTCAAAAAAAAATATTTCTATTACTTTTTGCGTTAACACTGGATCCAGTTAATGTGTAAAATTTGCCTTATGTTCAGTCTATTTGTTGTCATAGCAACTAGAATTTTCAACATAGGAAGAAAAGAAAAAGACGCGCATAATCTCCAGACTGCTATCTATCCATATTTTAAGTTTCATAACAATATTTCCAGTTTCATAACAATATTTCCAGTAATTTTTGCGTTATCACTGGATCCAGTTTATATGTAAAATTTGCCATATTTTCAGCTAATTTGTTGCCATAGCAACCAGAATTTTCAACGTAGGAAGAAAAGAAAAAGACGTGCATAATCTCCATACTGCCATCTATCAAGTTTCATAAAAAATATTCCAGTACTTTTCAAGTTATCGCGGGATCCAGTTTTGTGGACGGACGGACTGACAGTCGGAGGGTAACCTGAAGTCCCCTCCGGTAAACCGGTAGGGGACTTCTAATAAAAACACTTTTTTTAGAATACCACTCCCCAATGTTGCGGGACAGTGCTTATAGTGGCAGGTTATGATGAATCAGAATACGAGGCAACACAGGCTTTGTTTAGGCATTTTCAAGACGAGGGAGGAAAAAGCCGCAATTTTCCACAAAATGTAAAAATTTCTGCAATATTTGTATTTATTTTAATAAGATTTAATATTTACAAAATTGATACACACAGAGGTTAACATTAAGTAGCATGAATTCACTTCCTCCTAAATGAATGTACAGATGAAAGATTAAAATAAATAAATGAACTACAACTATGGTGATATAATTATAGAATTTTCATGTTTAAATGTTGAATTCTGCTTAAGCCGGAGCTAGGGGGCGTGGAGGGTAACTTGCACTTTTCAGTACCGTCCATGAACAGGCTCAATTTTGCCGTGTTGGGCTTTCTTTAGGGATTCTGTTTTTCACTATTGATTGAGCCTGTTCCAGTCCATGCACCCATAGCACCGTCTTAAGCAGAATTCAACATAAACTGGTACAATTTGGAATATCTGCAGATGTGTTCATATGGCCGTTATCATGGAACCTTCAATGTGACACGTATGTTCAATTCCATGAAAAGCGGCGTATGGTCCCCAAATAAAACAATGCGTGTGCCCTAAACGAATTCTCGCACTTAATAGTGCTGACATCAATAATCCCAAAGGGCCAGAAAAATATAACAAAATAGATAAATACAGAATCCCTAAAGAAAGCCAAACACGGCAAAATTGAAAATGTTGCAGGCTCGGTTTGATTGAGCCTATTCATGGACGGTACTGGAAAGTGCAAGTTACCGTCCTCTCCCGCTAGCACCGGCTTAAGCAGAATTCAACATTTAAACATGAAATAGTCAACTTTTGAATTTAGAAACATCCGCAGATGTGTTCATACGACGGTTTTCATGGAACACGGATGTGATCATAAAATAGATAAATACAGAATCCCTAAAGAAAGCCCAAGAATTGCAGACTCGGTTTGATTGAGTCTGTACATGAGGGATAATGAATGAGTGCAACATCCCACACGCCCTCTAGCACCGGCTTGAGCGGTACTAAATTCTAAACACTTTATAGTGCTGGCATCAATGATCCCGAAGGACCAGAAAAGATAACAACACTGAAGTGAAGTACGGGGCAACTTTTTTACGGCTGCCACACGGCACTCGACACCGTCTGTTGTGGAGTACAAAATTCTGGAAACAAAGTGATCCCTCGGAAGCATTAATCACAACAAAACAACATAAGAATTGCAGACTCGGTTTGATTGAGTCTGTATATGAGGAATAATGAATAAGTGCAACATCCCTCACGCCCCCTAGCACCGGCTTGAGCGGTACTCAATTCTCAACACTTTATAGTGCTGGCATCAATGATCCCGAAGGACCAGAAAATATAACAACACTGAAGTGAAGTGCAGAGCAACTTTTTACAGCTGCCACACATCACTTTACACCTGCTGTTGTGAAGTATAAAAATCTGGAAAAAAAATGATCCCTTGGAAGCATTTATCACAACAACATTACAAGAGAATTGCAGACTCAGAGAAATGGAATTGAGAGTTGCGTTCATTGAGCGCCGCCAGAATTTTTCCTTGTTGATCTTGTTCATATTTTTCAGAATGTTCGCCTTCTGCCTTGCTTCGTCGGACCCTTGTTGTTGCTCTGTCTTCCTTTTAGGACATTGAGTACTTTTGCTATGACCATTGAGATTACTTTTATATGTTTCTACATGGATCATTTTGCCCTGTCCTGTTTTTGTTTGGGGTCCGCCTGGGCTCCTTGTCACTGGTTCTTGTTGCTGGGTCGTATGGGGTTTGCGTTCATTGAACGCCGTATTTCCTAATTCTCCCCTTTTCGGCGGAGGATATAGAAATAGTCTCCGTCCGTCCGTCCGACCTTCCGTCCGAAATTTTTGTCCGGAGCATATCTCTAAAAGTATTTGAGTTATCAACTTGAAACTTCATAGGTGGATAGACCTCATTGAGGAGGAGTGCAGTGCACAAGAATGATAACTCTACCTTGCATGATTTTTGAGTTATTGCCCTTTGTTATTTTTCAAAATTGATTTTTGTCCAGAGCATAACTCCAAAAGCCTATGATATATTAACATGAAACTTCATAGGTGCATAGATCCCACTCAGGAGGTTGTGCAGTGCACAAGAATGATAACTCTTTCTTTTATAATTTTGAGTTATTGCCCTTTGTTATTTTTCATACCTAATTTTCACCTGAGTGGAGCATAACTCAAAAAGTGTTTTGAGATATCAACATGAAAAAATGTCATAGAAGGATAGATCTTATTGAGGAGGAATGTTGTGCGCAAGAATGATAACTCTTCCCCTATACAATTTTTGAGTTATTGCCCTTTGTTGTTTTTTTTCATGCTATTTTGTCCAGAGCTTATCTCAAAAAGTATTTGAGGTATCAGCTTGAAACTTCATAGGTGGATGGATCTCATTGAGGAGGAGTGCAGTGCTAAAGAATGATAACTCTACCCTGCATTATTTTTGAGTTATTACCCTTTGTTATTTTTCAAAATTAATTTTTGTCCAGAGCATAACTCAAAAAGCCTTTGAGATATCAAAATGAAACTGTATTTATCTGTATTTATCTATTTCATAGGTGCATAGATCTCACTCAGGAGGTGTGCACTGCACAAGAATGATAACTGTGTCTTTTATAATTTTTGAGTTATTGCCCTTTGTTATTTTTCATACTTAATTTTTCAATTCAATTTTTTTCTCAAAAAGTATTTGAGGTATCAACTTGAAACTTCATAGGTGGATAGATTTTACTGAGGAGGGATGCAGCACACAAGAATGATAACCTACCCTGCATTATTTTTCAGTTATTGCCCTTTGTTATTTTCAGCCATCAGTATATTTATTTTATTCCCCCCCCCCCTTTCCCCGTGTCTCATGTCCCCTTCCCCTGTGCCTTTTGACATTGTGGGCCTTATATTAAATAATTTATTTGTTTTGTTTTATTTCCTTATAAGTTACTTATTATGTATTCTGATGTAGTGGTTTGCCTGCCCGTACTCTGCCTTGTGCCCTGTCCTGTTTTTCTTTGGGGTCCTCCAGGGCTCCTTGCCGCTGGCGCTTGTTGCTGGGTCGGATGGGGGCTGCGTTCGTTGAATGCCGCCTTTCCTTGTCGATCTTGTTTATCATATTTCACATAGGTTTCAAAACTGTAATCACTATAGCCATCAGTTTTCATTACCAAAAGACCTCTTAAAATGGAACTATTCTGCTCTACTACATATACATTCTTCCAATGAGCAAACACATTCGGCGGGGGATGGCCATGTTGACATGGCTCTTGTTGATCTTTGGTTTGGTTCCTTCTGGGTGCCCTACTTTGATGTGTCGGGGGCTGCGTCCTGCGAACGTTGCCTTTGCCTTGTTGATCTTTATTCTTGTATTTTTGTGTCGCCTCTACGGAGTAGTGGCGACATATAGGGATCACTTCTTCGTCGTCCGTCTGTCCGTCCGTCACAAAACTTGTCCGGACTACTCAAAAACTTCTGGTGCAATTTCATCCAAACTTTACAGGAATGATCAGTACCAAATAAATAGATAAATACCGAATCCCTAAAGAAAGCCCAATACGGCAAAATTGAAAATGTTGCAGGCTCGGTTTGATTGAGCCTGTTCATGGACGGTACTGGAAAGTGCAAGTTACCGTCCACGCCCCCTAGCACCGGCTTAAGCAGAATTCAACATTTAAACGTGAAATAGTAAACTTTTGAATTTAGAAACATCCGCAGATGTATTCATACGGCGGTTATCATGGAACCTTCAATGTGACACTTCCGTGCCATTCCACGAAAAGCGGCGTATGGTCCCCAAGTAATAAAAAGCGTGTGCCCTAAACGAGAAAACAATGGGCGGAACTAAATAAAATGAAATTTTGAAAGGGGATCAGAGGTTACGAAATTCTGAAAACAAAGTGATCCCTCGGAAGTATTAATCACAACAAAATAACATAAGAATTGCAGACTCGGTTTGATTGAGTCTGTACATGAGGGATAATGAATAAGTGCAACATCCCTCACGCCCCCTAGCACCGGCTTGAGCGGTACTCAATTCTCAACACTTTATAGTGCTGGCATCAATGATCCCGAAGGACCAGAAAATATAACAACACTGAAGTGAAGTACGGGGCAACTTTTTACGGCTGCCACACGAAAATGTTGCAGGCTCGGTTTGATTGAGCCTGTTCATGGACGGTACTGGAAAGTGCAAGTTACCGTCCACGCCCCCTAGCACCGGCTTAAGCAGAATTCAACATTTAAACATGAAATAGTAAAATTTTGAATTTAGAAACATCCGCAGATGTGTTCATACGGCGGTTATCATGGAACCTTCCATGTGACACTTCCGTGCCATTCCATGAAAAGCGGTGTATGGTCCCTAAGTAATAAAAAGCGTGTGCCCTAAACGAGAAAATAATGGGCGGAACTAAATAAAATGGAATTTTGAAAGGGGATCAGAGGTTATGAAAAAAATAGATAAATACCGAATTCATAAAGAAAGCCCAACACGGCAAAATTAAAAATGTTGCAGGCTCGGTTTGATTGAGCCTGTTCATGGACGGTACTGGAAAGTGCAAGTAACCGTCCACGCCCCCTAGCACCGGCTTAAGCAGAATTCAACATTTAAACATGAAATAGTAAAATTTTGAATTTAGAAACATCCGCAGATGTGTTCATACGGCGGTTATCATGGAACCTTCAATGTGACACGTCCGTGTCATTCCATGAAAAGCGGCGTATGGTCCCCAAGTAATAAAAAGCGTGTGCCCTAAACGAGAAAACAATAGGCAGAACTAAATAAAATGGAATTTTGAAAGGGGATCAGAGGTTATGAAGCCTGCGTATCACAGATAAGACGTCAAAAGACAAATTTAAAAAGCAGGCAACATATCCTAAGGGTGATTCAACATTATTCAAGTAGGAATATTGGAACCACCCAACTAGAAAATGCTGAAAAGTTGAAACTAAAAATACCACAAGCACAACAATAATGTCGTGCTGAACGATCTTCAAGGATCAAAAATATAAAATATGATAAACAAGATCGACAAGGAAAGGCGGCATTCAATGAACGCAGCCCCCATCCGACCCAGCAACAAGCGTCAGCGGCAAGGAGCCCAGGAGGACTCCAAAGAAAAACAGGACAGGGCACAAGGCAGAGTACGGGCAGGCAAACCAACTACATCAGAATACATAATTAGTAACTTATAAGGAACTAAACAAAACAAATAAATGATTTAATATAAGGCCCATTATGTCAAAAGGCACAGGGAAGGGGACATGAGACACGGGGAAGGGGGGGGGGGGGAATAAAATAAATCAAAACTAGGGACAAGGGAAGATACTTACCGTAGACGAGAAACAACAAGAGACACGAACAAAAGTGTCACCAAATCAGTATAAAACAACATAGACATACATCTGAGGAACACAGAGGGGCGCCGCCTTGGAACGGTCAGCAGCATAATAATGACTACTGGGGAGTTTAAACCGGTTAATGGTGCACCAAACCTCGCTCTTAGCCCCACCATGTTCCTATAAACGAGACAGTGTAAATAAAATGAATCCCCGCCAAGTGAAATTCTAACAGTTGTTATGGTTACAAAAGGTTAAATATAACATCATTGATTAAATGTACGGGGAGACTTTTTACAGCCGCCTCACGGCACAAATAACACGGATGTGATCGTAAAATAGATAAATGTAGAATCCCTAAAGAAAGCCCAACACGGCAAAATTGAAAATGTTGCAGGCTCGGTTTGATTGAGCCTGTTCATGGACGGTACTGGAAAGTGCAAGTAACCGTCCACGCCCCCTAGCACCGGCATAAGCAGAATTCAACATTTAAACATGAAATAGTAAAAGGATCTATATTTCAAGGATCGAAAATATAACATTATTGATTACATGTACGGGAAGACTTTATACAGCCGCCACACAGCACAAATAACACGGATATCCAAGTCTAGTTATGCATATTGTCAGCATTTTCCGGTTCACCGATTTTTGTCAGAGTTATGGCCCTTTAATAATTTTTATTTTTAAAGTTTGTCCGGACTACTTTTCTTATACCACTAATGCAATTTCAATGAAACTTTTCCTTCGGGATCATTGATGCCAACACAATAAAGTGTTGAGAATTGAGTACCGCCCAAGCCGGTGCTAGGGGGCGTGAAGGATGTTGCATTTATTCATTATCCCTCATGTACAGACTCAATCAAACCGAGTCTGCAATTCTTATGTTATTTTGTTGTGATTAATGCTTCCGAGGGATCACTTTGTTTCCAGAATTTTGTACTTCACAACACCAGGTGTCAAGTGCCGTGTGGCAGCCGTAAAAAGTTGCCCCGTACTTCACTTCAGTGTTGTTATATTTTCTGGTCCTTCGGGATCATTGATGCCAACACAATGCCAACACAATAAAGTGTTGAGAATTGAGTACCGCTCAAGCCGGTGCTAGGGGGCGTGAAGGATGTTGCATTTATTCATTATCCCTCATGTACAGACTCAATCAAACCGAGTCTGCAATTCTTATGTTATTTTGTTGTGATTAATGCTTCCGAGGGATCACTTTGTTTCCAGAATTTTTTACAGGATTGATCTGTAGCTCAAGTCCTTGCTCATATTGCACGGGTTTTCCGGTTGAATGATTTTTGGCCGAGTTATGGCCCTTTGATAAAACGGTGTTTTTTTTTCTGTAAGTTGCCAGATACACAAAAGTTTGTCCGGACTACTCCTCATAAACTACTGGTGCAATTTCATCCAAACTTTAAAGAAATGATCAGTACTAAATTCTGGAAACAAAGTGATCCCTCGGAAGCATCAATCACAACAAAATAGATAAATACAGAATCCCTAAAGAAAGCCCAACACGACAAAATTGAAAATGTTGCAGGCTCGGTTTGATTGAGCCTGTTCATGGGCGGTACTGGAAAGTGCAAGTTACCCTTCACGCCCCCTAGCACCGGCTTAAGCAGAATTCAACATGTAAACGTGAAGTAGTAAAAAATCACATAAGAACTGCAGACTCGGTTTGCTAGGGGGCGTGAGGGATGTTGCACTTATTCATTATCCCTCATGTACAGACTCCATCAAACCGAGTCTGCAATTCTTATGTTATTTTGTTGTGATTAATGCTTCCGAGGGATCACTTTGTTTCCAGAATTTTGTACTTCACAACACCAGGTGTCAAGTGCCGTGTGGCAGCCGTAAAAAGTTGCCCCGTACTTCACTTCAGTGTTGTTATATTTTCTGGTCCTTCGGGATCATTGATGCCAGCACTATAATGTGTTGAGAATTGAGTACCGCTCAAGCCGGTGCTAGGGGGCGTGAGGGATGTTGCACTTATTCATTATCCCTCATGTACAGACTCAATCAAACCGAGTCTGCAATTCTTATGTTATTTTGTTGTGATTAATGCTTCCGAGGGATCACTTTGTTTCCAGAATTTTGTACTTCACAACAGCAGGTGTCAAGTGCTGTGTGGCAGCCGTAAAAAGTTGCCCCGTACTTCACTTCAGTGTTGTTATATTTTCTGGTCCTTCGGGATCATTGATGCCAACACTATAAAGTGTTGAGAATTGAGTACCGCTCAAGCCGGTGCTAGGGGGCGTGAGGGATGTTGCACTTATTCATTATCCCTCATGTACAGACTCAATCAAACCGAGTCTGCAATTCTTATGTTATTTTGTTGTGATTAATGCTTCCGAGGGATCACTTTGTTTCCAGAATTTTGTACTTCACAACAGCAGGTGTCAAGTGCTGTGTGGCAGCCGTAAAAAGTTGCCCCGTACTTCACTTCAGTGTTGTTATATTTTCTGGTCCTTCGGGATCATTGATGCCAGCACTATAACGTGTTAATTGTGCACCCCTGGTCGCCGATTTGTTTTTGTACTGCTATGAAAGAGACTTTATGTTGAGTCTCTCTGAAGAGAAACAACAAGATGTTATAGTCGCATTTAATAATACTTCCAGATACCTTGATGATATTTTTAATTTAGATAATCCTTATTTTGATCAAATGGTGTCTGACATTTATCCGCATGAACTACAACTTAATAAAACGAACTCTTGAAATTTTAGTACATCATTTTTGGATCTTCATATTACTATCAACAACAATTCTATTCACACGAAAATTTATGATAAAAGAGATGACTTTGACTTTTGTATAGTTAATTATCCACATTTGGATGGAGACGTACCCCATGCAACATCCTACGGGGTTTATGTTTCTCAGTTAATTAGATTCGCTAGAGCTTGTAACAACGTAAAGGATTTCAACGAGCGGAATATTTTTATTACCAGCAAGCTTCTAAAACAGGGCTACCGCTATCATAAATTACGGAAATATTTTACTAAATTTTACAATCGTAACTTTGATTTTATTTCTAAATTCAATAGTGATTTAAAAACTCTTCTGCGACAAGGGATTAGCCAGCCTGGTTTTTATGGCGATGTGGTTTACAAACTTCGTAAGATTTTGGGTCATGGTAATTTTTCTGCTGTTTTTACTAAAATCATTAAACGTTTTATTAAAAGAGGTTATGACCCTACTATTTAAAAAAATTCTGGAAACAAAGTGATCCCTCGGAAGCATTAATCACAACAAAATAACATAAGAATTGCAGACTCGTTTTGATTGAGTCTGTACATGAGGGATAATGAATAAGTGCAACATCCCTCACGCCCCCTAGCACCGGCTTGAGCGGTAAGACATACTGCATGTTTAGTGTTCAACCCTTTTACAGTTGGACACTACGCTTTCCTCTTTTGATTGCATCTGACGGACCAAGTGGGAGACTCTATGATGGATAGTTCGTAAAGCCCTTTGGGACTGAATTGTCTTAATGTTTGTCTTCTGCCTTGCTTCGTCGGGCCCTTGTAGGTGATTTTCTTGTTGCTCTGTCTTCCTTTAGGACATTGAGTACTTTTGTTATGGTCATTGGGTTTACTTTTATATGTTTCTACATGATCATTTTAGTGTTTTACTTACATGAACTGGTAAAATTTTGAATTTAGAAACATCCGCAGATGTGTTCATACGGCGGTTAACATGGAACCTTCAATGTGACACCTCCGTGCCATTCCATGAAAAGCGGCGTATGGTCCCCAAGTAATAAAAAGCGTGTGCCCTAAACGAGAAAACAATGGGCGGAACTAAATAAAATGGAATTTTGAAAGGGGATCAGAGGTTATGAAGCCTGCGTATCACAGATAAGACGTCAAAAGACAAATTTAAAAAGCAGGCAACATATCCTAAGGGTGATTCAACATTATTCAAGTAGGAATATTGGAACCACCCGAATAGAAAATGCCGAATAGTTGAAACTAAAAATACTACAAGCACAACAATAATGTCGTGCTGAACGATCTTCAAGGATCGAAAATACAACATCATTGATTAAATGTACGGGGAGACTTTTTACAGCCGCCACACGGCACAAATAACACGGATGTGATCATAAAATAGATTAATACAGAATCCCTAAAGAAAGCCCAACACGGCAAAATTGTAAATGTTGCAGGCTCGGTTTGATTGAACCTGTTCATGGACGGTACTGGAAAATGCAAGTTACCGTCCACGCCCCCTAGCACCGGCTTAAGCAGAATTCAACATTTAAACATGAAATAGTAAAATTTTGAATTTAGAAACATCCGCAGATGTGTTCATACGGCGGCAAAACTTCAATGTGACACGTAGGCACATTCCATGAAGAGCAGCATATAGTCCCCAAGTAAAAAAATAGTGTGCCCTAAACGAGAATACAATGGGCGGAACTAAATAAAATGGAATTTTGAAAGGGGATCTGAGGTTATAAAATAGAGAAAATAAGAATCCCTAAAGAAAGCCAAACACGGCAAAATTGAAAATGTTGCAGGCTCGGTTTGATGGACGGTATTGTAAACTGCAAGCTACCGTCAAAGCCCCCTAGCACCGGCTTAAGCACAATTCAACACGAACTGGTACACTTTAAAATTTTGAAACATCCGCAGATGTGTTCATATGACGGTTATCATTGAACCTTCAATTTGACACGTAAGTGCCATCCAATGAAAAGCAGCATATGGTCCTCAAATAAATAATGTGTGTGCCCTAAATGGGAAAACAATGGGCGGAACTAAATAAAATGGAATTTTTCAAACGGATCTGCTCTTGTAACCATAACAACTGTTAGAATTTTACTTGGCGGGGATTCATTTTATTTACACTGCCTCGTTTATAGGAACAAGGTGGGGCTAAGAGCGAGGTTTGGTGCACCATTTCCCCGGTTTAAACTCCCCGGCAGTACTTGTGCTGCTAACCGTTCTAAGGCGGCGCTCCTCTGTGTTCCTCTGATGTATGTCTATGTTGTTTCATACTGTTTTTGTGACATTTTTGCTTGTGTCCTTTGTTGTTTTCTCGTCTACGGTAAGTATCTTCCCCTTTGCCCCTATTTTTTTTATTTCTTTTCGCGCGGTATTCTGTCCCCTTCCGCTGTGACCTTTGACTTTCTGGGCCTATTATTCAATCATTTTTTTGTTTTCTTAGAATTCATTATCAGTTACATATTATTTCCTATTATGCGATCATTTATTTGTTTTCTTTGTATTCCTTATCAGTTACAAATTATCATTTTAGTGATTGGCCTGTCTGTGCTCTGTCATGTTTTTGTTTGGGGTCCTCCTGGTTTTTGTTGCTTGGTCGTATGGGGGTTGCGTTCATTGGGTGCCGCCTTTCCTTGTTGATCATATTTTTTTTATTGAGTCTGTACATGAGGAATAATGAATACGTGCAACATCACCAACGCCCCGTAGCACCGGCTTGAGTGGTACTCCATTCTTTAACAATTTTTTTGACAATTGTGTTATAACTTTTATATATAAATGCTTTTTAATGCAAGTGTTTGTATTATGTATATTGGTGTTTTAACCTGAATAAATATCTATGTCTATCAAAGCCAATAGATAAATACGGAATCCCTAAAGAAAGCCCAACACGGCAAAATTGAAAATGTTGCAGGCTCGGTTTGATTGAGCCTGTTCATGGACGGTAATAGTCGGCGATTATTCTAGATAAATATATACCTGTCACAAAGATTTTTTCCAAAGTACTGTCTATAAGACCGTGCTAAGCTGTAATGAGCTTTAATGCTATCGGTGCAGTTTGAAACCAAAGAAATGATCTCGGAATCTGCCCAGTTTGCCTTCCGTGTTTGTTTGAAACCAAAGAAATGATCTCGGAATCTGCCCAGTTTGCCTTCCGTGTTTGTTTGAAACCAAAGAAATGATCTAGGAATCTGCCCAGTTTGCCTTCCGTGTTTGTATTTTTGTGTCCGCCATGTTTAACATTGCGCGGGAAATCACGTGATCGGAAACGCTCTTTCGACTGTGGGACGGTCTTAGTCGCGACTGAAGGCGTACGACCGTGTTCATAAAATGTTCATGTGAAAATCGAAAGCTCGGTCGTAAGATGAGATCGCAGTTACGACCGTCTTTGTTGATAGAACGGCACTCTTATCATTTGAACGCACATATTATAACAAAAAGGAGCCTTGATCTAATGTTTATGCATATCATATATTATTATGTTAACTGATAATATTTGAATACATTTAGCTGTAAATACAATCATTAATCGTTTGTAATTAAGTAATAAATTTCGCACATTTGCACAAGTGTTTGAAATAAAAAGAAAATAAATTTAAAGACGTTTGCAAGATGGCTGTCTTAAAATCGTCCACTATCAAATTCTTCCACATTACTGAAATTATACAGAAGTCTTATCCGATCAAAAATTAGAGTATGGTTCTGTAGTATATGGGTCTGCAAGAAAATCATATCTTCAAATGCTAGATACCATACATCACCAGGGTTTACGTTTAGCTTTAGGTGCTTTTCGGACTTCACCTGTAGAAAGTCTATATGCGGAAGCTGGGGAACCATCACTTTACCTTCGTCGCAAAAAGCTATCACTTCAATATGCAACTAGAATTTCATCTGATAGGAAAAATCCAGCTAAAAATATTATTTTCAAACCAAGTTATACTGAAAAATTTGTTTACAAACCAAAGGAAATTAAACCATTAGGCCTTCGTTTAAAAGATGATTAGATAAACTTAAAATTAATCCAGACAGTATCCTTCAAAATGACGATGAGGATGTTCCACCTTGGACTTATAATTCCACGGAAATACATATTAACCTTTTAAATATAAAAAAGGCATCAAATTCACCTGAATATTTCAAAGAGAAGTTTCTAGCAATTAAGGAAGAACATGAAGATTTTATACATATTTATACGGACGGTTCAAAAGAAGGTTGCAAAGTAGGTGCGGTTGTGTTTGAAAATAATTTTACATCTAGTATGAGGTTACCAGATAATGCATCAATTTTTACTGCTGAAGCAAAAGCTATCGATTTAGCGTTGTCATACATAGCACAGCATACCCACGATAAATTTGTGATATTTTCTGACTCGCTTTCTGTTTTAATATCCATTAAAAATAAAAAATCTGACAATATCATGGTAAAGAAACTTCTTTTACGATTTCATGATATACTAAAAACAAAATATGTTAAATTATATTGGATTCCAAGTCATGTAGGAATACGAGGAAATGAAAAAGTAGATGCTTTAGCTAAACAATCATTAAATTTTCAAAAAACTGACTTATTGTTACCTGCTTGTGATTTTAGACCGGCTATAAATAAACTCGTATCATCTGAATGGAAAGCAAATTGGGACAATGCCGTTTTTAATAAACTTCACGATATAAACCCATCTCTTGATATGTCACCATCTCTATCTCTGTCAAACCGCCATGATCAAACAGTTCTTCTTCGATGCCGAATTGGACACACCAAAATTACCCACTCTTATCTCCTCACAAATGACAATGCCCCTTTCTGTGTAGGTTGTAATGAAAATTTTACTGTCAAGCATTTTCTTCTTGAATGTCATGATTTTTCACAGGCCCGTAATAGATTTTATTCTGTAAATTCACTCAAAGAACTTTTTAATACAATTCCATCAAAAAACATAATTGATTATTTGAAAGAGATAAACTTGTATTCTAGGATCTAATTGGCTCATTTCTATTGTCATTTACAATGTTTTACATAACATTTTAAGCCTATTATAGCATTCGGCACGATATGGCCAGTTATGTGTTGACGTGCCGTAAAAATCCAAACAAATAAACAAACAAAACGTGTCTGCCTGCAACAGTCTTAATATTAATAGAAAAATGGATACCCCATATGATGTTATATGGGGTGCATCTCCATCGTAAGGTGAATATTTAAACGGTGTTATGATCATATCATTATCTTTTATCATAAAATAAGAAAGTTTAGTTTTTATAAAGTGGGGGTTGCGTTCATTGAACGCCGCCTTTCCTTGTTGGTCTTGTTTTTCATATTTATACCCCCGCAAAACAAAGTTGTAAGGGGGTATACTAGAATCAGCTTGTCCGGCCGTCCGTCGGTTTTTTCTTGTCCGCCCAATAACTTAAGATTCCTTTGACCCTTAGTCTTCATATTTGGCATGGAGGTTAGTCATGATTAGTAGATGACCCCTATTGATTTTGAGATCACTAGGTCAAAGGTCAAGGTCACAGGGGCCTTGACTTCAAAAAGCTTGTCCGCCCAATAACTTAAGATTCCTTTGACCTACAGTCTTCATATTTGGCATGGAGGTAAGTCATGATTAGTAGATGACCCCTATTGATTTTGAAGTCACCAGGTTAAAGGTCAAGGTCACAGGGGCCTTGACTTCAAAAAGCTTGTCCGCGCAATAACTTAAGATTCCTTTGACCCATAGACTTCATATTTGGCATGGAGGTTAGTCATGATTAGTAAATGACCCCTATTGATTTTGAGGTCACCGGGTCAAAGGTCAAGGTCACAGGGACTTTGACTTCAAAAAGTTTGTCTGCCCAATAACTTTAGATTCCTTTGACCCACAGTCTTCATATTTGGCATGGATGTTGATCATGATTAGTAGATGACCCCTTTTGATTTTGAGGTCACTGGATCAAAGGTCAAGGTCATAGGGACTTTGACTTCAAAAAGTTTGTCCATCCATTAACTTAAGATTCCTTTGACCCACAGTCTTCATATTTGGTATAGATGTTGATCATGACTATAAGGTGACCCCTAATGATTTTGAAGTCACTGGGTCAAGGTCACAGGGACCTTGACAAAAAAAAGCTTTTCTTCTTAATTGCTAAAGAATGTACTGTCCGCAATGTATTGACATTTTCACATTTGAAGCATGTAGAATACATAACTTAGCAATGCACTTAGTAACCTCAGATTTGGCAGGGAGGTTGTCCTTGAGCTCTAAATGGCCACTGTTGATTCTGACAAAGTGGTATGCGGGGGTATTCACGCCATGATAGTGGCAGTTCTAGTTTATAGTATTATAAGGGATGGTAATGATTTATTACCATGTGAGATATGATGTTTGAATAATAAATGTTATTAGACTTAATGACTGTACGGTCAAAATAAGGATATCCACTTTCTTTTTCAGATTTTTAAGTAATGCTTGTTAAAAGTCGAGTCTGTGGGTTAAATTAGATCTTGCAAAACGAAATGTATATATAGTTCATGTGAGATATGATGTTTGAATCATAAATCTTATTAGACTTAATGACTTTACGGTAAAAATAAGGATATCCACTTTCTTTTTCAGATTTTTAAGTAATGCTTGTTAAAAGTCGAGTCTGTGGGTTAAATTAGATCTTGCAAAACGAAATGTATATATAGTTCTAATGAAATAACGGCGGTATTTTTTAAATTAATCCTCTTGCAAATCATTTACTAACCGAATAAGTGTTTGATTAAGTGGCCTATGTGGCCTAGTTGTTAAGGTTCCTTACGGTTAGTTACATACCCTTTAACCACTGTCTGTTCCAGTGGATTTCGGCTTGTCATATGTTAAGAAGTGATCTTTCTAGCATACACAAGGCTATTGCAACAACGGTGCTTTATCATTGCTGTTATAACAGCTATATTTTGGTACAGTTGGGATTTTTCTCAAACAACTATCGCTATAAGATTCCAACAGAGTTTTGACTCCCGCCCTCGAAAAAGTATAGCAATAGCCATCTACATGATAAGGGTCTTAAATAAATAAGGTATCAATTGAAATGAAACACATTATAAATAAATTATCATTTATCAGCATGCAATGTTCACCTTTAATTTCGTTGACAACTTATCCACGTTTTATATCATTATATCAGTATCTGGTGATTATTATCATACTATTATTTGACTCCTTGCTGATTCAATTTTCGACTTCAATTTTTTCTTAAGTTCGTTTAAATTAACGCTTAACGTACTATGGTAAGTAAGATTTGTCCTCGCACATTTCTTTATTAGTCCCCTACCGGTTTAACCGGAGGGGACTTTAGGTTTACCCTCCGTCCGTCTGTCCGTCTGTCTGTCTGTCCGTCTGTCTGTCTGTCTGTCAGTCCGTCAGTCCGTCCGTCCACAAAACTGGATCCCGCGATAACGCAAAAAGTACTGAAAATATTTTTATGAAACTTGATATATGGATAGATGGCAGTATGGAGATTATGCACGTCTTTTTTTTTTCTTCCTATGTTGAAAATTCTGGTTGCTATGGCAACAAATAGTCTGAAAATATGGCAAATTTAACACATAAACTGGATCCAGTGATAACTCAAAAAGTACTGAAAATATTTTTATGAAACTTGAAATATGGGTAGATGGCAGTCTAGAGATTATGCACATCTTTTTCTTTTCTTCCTATGTTGAAAATTCTGGTTGCTATGGCAACAAATAGCCTGAATTTCAAGATTTCTGATTTAAATTTTTCAGCTTTTTCACTATATGTTCTTTATTTCTTAAGGTGTTTACTTCAAACTTTAAATATAAGTTTCTGGTCATCAACCACATCATATGTGACAAGGTTTATAACTCTAGCACAAAAAATATCAGTATTACCTCCCTTGAACTTAGATTTTTTAGGGGAAAAAATGTTGTCTTTTTTAAATAACTTCTTTATTTCCTAATGTATCTACTTCAAACTTCATATATATGTTTCTTATTATCACTCGACATTTTTGAGAAGGTTAAATACTCTAGCAAGACTATTTCCAGGATTATGTCCCCCTTGAACTTAGATTTTTTTCGAGAAACTGGTATTTTCACTCCAACTTCTAAATTCCTTATAGGATTTACTTTAAAATCCCACATCGTAATAATATGACAAGGTTGTATAAACATAATTTCCTTACTAAGCATGGAAACTTAACACATTACTGTGATATAGACAAACTTATTTTATTATGTTTTGTGGTCGATATTTTCAAATACAGACTTCATCCTCAAATTCATTATAAATGGCAATACACAGGAGTGTATGACAATTAAAGAACTTTTTGAGGGACCGGTAGGGGACTACTGTATTGCCCGCAATACTATCAAATGCTTGTTGAATTGATGTTTTAAAGGCATGTAATTGAAAACGATGTTTAATCTTTATAAACTGTGTTATCCTTCCAGTGTGTTAAATCAATAGCATCTAGCAGATTAAACGAACGATATAATCGTGATACCTGAATAGAAAACAGGAAGAAAATTAGTACAAAAGTACACAAAATTCCCCTCAAAAGTCACCCGCTTTCGTATCAATTTTCTTTGTATTCTATTAAAACACTCAATAGAAGTACTTTATGACTGAGTCAGTCTACTGGCTCATACGTAGCTAAGTTATTATCGCTTAACAATATTAAATAATCAATATGGTCTACGCATGCGCGAAAAATCAAGGTAACCGGTAGTAAACATTGATTTCAGGTGTTTAACGCAATCAAATTTTAGGTGTTAAATACGATTAACTTTTTTTTAGTAAAATGGCGAAAAGAATTGACAATGAAACAACAGAAAGAGGGAGTTTAAATGTCAAGGTAATATTCGTTTACTTATTTTAAATCATTGTTTTGACTCTGTTTAACTATCAACAATGCTCTATTATTATAGTATTTGTTATGAATAAATGTAGGACACCTCTTTGTTATTGAAAACAGGTCAGTTGAAAGGTGATGGGAATATGTTATCGTCTAAAAACATTGTTTATTTAAACTTTTATAAATGACAAAAACATAAACGGTTTAAACAATCGTTATTTTCTTCCTTGTCAAGCTTGTTATCATATATCGATCAATGTAAACTTAGGTGAATGCATTGTTTTATTATTTTTCGTTTAACATTAAACATGTTAAAATAGATATGTACACATTCAGTTTACCAGAACATAATTGACCGAAATGATGCTATACATGTTAAACTTGGCATTTCAGGCAGACGTTTAAACAATTAGGTCGATAAAATATGTTTTTTAAATTAACAACCGAGGCACGTTATGCCACAAAAACGAATAAATGCTTCCTTTTTAGAAGAACAAACATCGCTTTGTATCATGAAAATAACGGTTTTAGAGCAGGATAAATGTTTATCACCTGGAAAAAGAAGCACTGAATGTGAAAATGCTTGTCATATAAGTAGAAAAATGTAAATAAAGTAGGTTTTTTACTTCTACATCAAATAATCACTGCAACTGCACTTTTCGCTAAAAGGCAATTGAAGCAAAAGATGGTTCAATGAATAGGCCTACGAAAAACACCAACACTTAATAAGAAATAAAATCATAGCGTTTTTGGAACATAATCGACCTTTTGAGTATTTTTTCTCTGTTTTCCGTGATGCCACATAAGCATAATAATAGATCAATACATGTACATTTGTTGGTTTACATTCATATTTAATAGTACCATACACCCAAGATAAGCAAATGATGCATTAATGTTTTCCTAATGGAAGAGTTTGTCATTTTAATGTTCTACTACTTGCTATTTTATTATAAACATATGCACTGTTCGCATATTGCTACATGCTAATTATTATGTCATCTTGGGCATGTTACATTTGTATGATTATATAAAATATGTGTTTGTATGTCTACTTTGTAAAAATAATTTCTTGAATGCTTGGATATTTGAGTGTGAATACAAAGTGTCATTGATACAAACTGGCAGGATTTGTCAAAGGAAGGACCACGTGAACTGGAACAGTAAAAAGATATGCTTCAACAGCTTTGTTTGTACATTCTATCATTCGAATGAAATTTATTTAATGAGAATTTCCTAGATTTCAATATATGTTTGTATTTAAGATTTTTTTATTTAAACTATTCTTTACTTCACATGGAGCATTGGATGCCGTTTATTATTATGCATACAACTATGTAAATATATATATATAGGAAATTAAGTGATTATAAAATAATGTTAAGTATTGAAATTCAAAATAATGTAATCCTCTTTCTAGCTTGCATTTCGACTTGTAAGTGCCTTAGGCATAAGATGATCATTTATGAATATTGGTATAAAATGGTTATCGATCTTAATAATTTCGAACGATAATACATTTTAGAAACAGATGTGGAAAAATAAATCAATTCTTTTGTGTTCTATATTGATTTATTTAAATTTATAGCAGGAAATTACAGTTATAAAGCTTTAGTTTTGAAGTATATCTTTAAAATAGATAAATACAGAATCCCTAAAGAAAGTCCAACACGGCAAAATTGAAAATGTTGCAGGCTCGGTTTGATTGAGCCTGTTCATGGACGGTTTAAAAGCCATTTTTACAGCGCATCATACATACAGGTATATTTTTAAGTTTCAATTGCAAGACAAAAGTGTAACATGGCAAATTCTTGTTACTGAAATAGGTTAAATGATTATAATAATGATATACACGAGACAATGCCTACAAAAATATATTCTCTTAAAACATACTTAAACGCACCAGACGACGATACCTGTTTGATGATTATTAAAGAACTATAGCCGCCGCAAGAAAGAGTGAATGAAAATTTAAAGGATTCAAAATGTGATATATATAAGCAATGTTGTCATTGACTGTTTTCAGAGAAGGGTTTTCATAATCCTTATCGTGTTTGTTATTGTGGAGTTGGTTGTTCTGTTGGTTCTTGTTGTAATCTGGCGATTTCAAAGAGATGACCAGTTGGCACCTAGACAACAGCGAATGTGTTACCCACAGGTCAAGTTAATAGTAGACGACAATACAGCTTGTCCGGAGGGACTCGTGTCTAAATTTGATGAAGCAAAGAATGAAACAACCTGTTGTGGAAAACTGAATGAAATTTTAGATTTGGTCTCGAATAAGGTATTTATTGATTAAGCAATTTATTACAATTCCTTATTACCAACGTTTATCTGGGTACAGTATATTATTTCACGTATAAAACATATTTAGGTTTACAAAGTATAAGGACGTCGGACTAGTAATCTAAGGATTGTTGACCGCGTGGGTTCAAACCTTGTCAGGGACAAGCCGTTGTTTCCTTGAGCAAGAAACTATACATTCAGTGCTAAGTACTGGTTGGTTCCAGGAACGGATTTGAGTGTTTCAATAAGCTTATAGCTTCCAACACAATCGAACTAAAATAATTTTTATAAACTAAAGTATAAGAGAATGGATCATATAGTTAAGGGGCCCTTCGTATTAGATATTGTTTAATATGTCAAATATGTATAAACTTATCAAACACTATGCTTTTCAAATGAGTGTAATACATGTATTGCAGACTGTATATGACAGATATAATAGTAAAATAAATCCAGGTGAGATTCTACGTTTATTTTGTCTTTTTCATAAATAATAATACATTATTAAATTCGAAGCTATTTCATTGTTTGATGGTACAATAGTAAGAAAAAATAAGGCTATATGTAGTTTGTTTAGATACCATGTGTTATACATATATAAAAATATATTAAATGCAAATAATCATTCTGTTTTAACTATTGCGATGATATAAACAATAACCTGTTTAACTCGTTTTAATACGTTTAAACAGAAATAAGAACATATGATCCAAAGGCATATAACTGTAAAGCCACAGAGCAAAATATGGCTGTATCCCGGTTTGGTTTAAGACATGAACGGAAACCAGGTAATGCTCTATTTTATTTAAATGTCATCTTGGAACGAATGTCATATTTACTTTTTGAAACAATAATGTAAAACAAATGAAAGTAATAGTTAAATAGATATTGTTTTTCTTTACAAATATCAAATAAAGGCTATTATACTTATATATCTTATCTTAATAATAACGATTTAACAACGGATCCAGTGAGATATCTTTCTAACGCGCTTCACACTATTCTCTATCAAACAGATAGGGCAATCATACTAAATAAAATTTTCCGGTATATACTGGACAAATGACTGAATGCTAAAAGCTTGCCTTTTCATTTGCCGAAATGCCATATAAAACAACTATGTCATCTCTTCACACCGATTCATATACGAATAAATGCGTAAATACACTGTAACTGTAGTGAGTTTAAGCTATATTATATTATATATTATCTACTGTTAAAACCTTTTACTTTGCTACATCATTCAAATGACACAACTGTTTGAACTACAATTTAGGCCTGAAAAATGCTTAAAAATACAGTTATGTTACTTTGTTTACAGTTCCCATAGATTCGACACACAAACTATTTTGGGAAAATGACAAATCAATGGAAAGCTCTGGATTAAGGTACTCGGAAGAGGATGGTCAAGTCATGTTAGAGGGTCTAGAAGGAACAGAAACTTACCATATTTCGTTGCAGCTAAAATTAAATATGAGCCAAGCCACTGGTATTTTGGATGGCAAAATAAGGAATCGTGTGCATTTGTTATCAGATAACGGGTCAGCAGTTATTTTGGAAGATGTGTCGTCACCGTGCATAATGACGTCACATACTGCATCAGCGAAAACAAGCGTTGTTGGAGCTGTGTTCCGACTCAAATATGGTGATCGGTTATATGTGACTACAACCCATCCTGAAAACATCGTGTCTGATCCACACAACAATTATTTCAGCATACATAAATTATAAGTCGCAGTTATGTTGAATGTTGTAAAACGATTATAAATCAACTATCAAAAATCTAAACATGTAAAGACTATTGATAAAGATCTAGATAAAGATAAAGATAGATTCTTACTCTATATTGTAACAAATTCATTCCACATCGTTCAGTCAAATCTTAAAACGAATGACGTTTTGTTTCATGGAAATATTTTTTGTATGAACGTCTTTCAATCATATTAGACATTTAGCATTTAGTTAGCATCATCCTTGAATGTACATTTGGGTTAGAAGACTTTCAGTGTCGGGTACGCCTAAGTCAATATCGTCGGGAAAGCTAATCAAAAATAGCTGTGTCACCAAACGTCTTAATAAAAGACATTTCTAACACGCTTGTATTGGTGAATCTTAAAAAGATAAGCAGAAACATCAAACCCCAATGTTGCAGACATTTCGGAAAATTTATCATTCTGCTGTCATCATGACGAAATAGTTAATATGTTGTCATGTGATTAAATTAGTGCTCAATTAGCGCAGTCGATTGAGAATTTAAACCATGTGATTTTTATCCAGTATCTATTCAAAATCAAGTTATTTCTCTAAAAAACTGTTATAAAGGAAAAGAATTTTGTTTTATTTTTCTATTTTTGATTAAAAACAAAGAAACACGATAATAGAACCCAAAAGTTTACATGTTGTAATTCTTAGCGGTCTACGAGATCTAACCAGGTTTCGAAGTGATGTGGCGGACAAAAGTTGTTTTTCTGCTTAATTGCAGAGAATGAGCAAACGAGCTTGATTAAAAATATTTATTTTTTTACTTTTACATGAGTTATTATGATAACCTCTGATTAATTCTAGGTTCTCAATATATATTTATATGAAAATTGCTACGGTGCATCTGTTTCTATGTATTTATAAGCATTTGTAAAATTGTTTTCTTAACCAGAAGGAAAACGTTTTATGCGAATTCAATTTTTTTTACTGCATAATTATTCAAACACCTTGGTCTGTTGTAATTAAACGAATGTTCACACAAATGTTCTAATACAAAGCAAAATTTCTGTACATGTGCATACAATTTCATGTAAATATAGAAATGAGTCACAGGCACACACATTATACTTTCATATCCATTATGATATTACACACGGAAGTATTATATGACACTCACTGCAAGGTTAGTGAAACAGTTAATGGCTGATTATCATTTCACTTTTATTCATACTTTGATCATGTGTGCATTCGTGTAACATAGTCTTTATTATATCATTATAAGCATTTTATTGAAGAATTTCAGGAGTTTTTCGTAAGAATTTCAGAAGAAATATATACGACTTTTTACGCAAATATCAAATTATAATAAAGTAAACCATTCAATATCTTTTTAAAAATGGCGACTTCTAAGCCTCGGTAATTTCATTATTTTGATAAATTTAGGTTAGAATCGTTTCCTATATCTAAACTAGAACTAGCACCTAGCTTATCATATGCACGTGTACTGTCTTCAAATATTAATACCAAGTGCATTGTCATACGTTTTATGGTGTTCGAGAACAAAGTTTTAATTGTGTGAAAATTGCACATGCCACTTTTGTAATTCACTCGAGGCGGTATATTTTTGTAGCAACATTAATGACCATAAGCTTTCTTCTTTCACTAAGAACACACCAACCATAATCACTGCGGTATACCGTACCCCGGATATTGCTCGATATTATGAGGACTTTCATACCATTTCGCGACTTTGAACGGGGAACGAAGGTAAGTTCAGCGACGATATTTCCAAACTTATGGCTATTTCATTTATCTCAACGGGTTTTATATATCTAGAGGTATTTTTGTAGCTCTAAAAGACATAAAAGTATTGCAGGTATTTGTAAAATTGATTAAACTACCCCCAAACGATTCGCTGCTCACTAGAAAATATTGACCGCGATACTGTAGAATCGTTAGAAATTATAAAATTACTTAATATAAAAAAATTGAATCGAGCAATTTTTTTTATTTACAATCGAAGTATACTTTGTCCAAATTTCAGGCAAAAAGTGTGAAAGTACAAAAAGATATAGGCCAAAAAAGATACAAGAAAGTGTACCGAGTATTGATTTTAAGTGTACAGAGTATTGCAAGATAGCCCAACTTTAGTGTACAGTGTATTGCAAAACAGAATGAGCACACAAGTATGGACAATCGATATTTTGTCTAACTTTTACGTCTGTTTATCGATTCCATTTTATTTTTCTGATAATGTACTGTTTATATGATATTTATTCCAATATTTCAAATTCAACAATGCATTTTCAGTGTTATTACTGTTCTTTTTCTACGGGCAAATACAGAGATTTAATTTCCCAGTCGATTGAAAATCACACTATGGATGAAATAAAGTTAAAGTGTGTGCAGGGTCAGAAGCAGGGTCGGGGGCAGGGTAGAACCATCAAAATTGACGATAAAAATCTTTAAATACATGTCTCAAGAAACTGTGATCAAGAAGACCCATCTCCGAAAAGAAGAAATGAAAAACATATTTAGATGACATAAATAATAGGAATTTACAGGGCAAGTTTGCCTTAAGAAACATATGGACACACTTAGTAAAATATTAGCCCGAGGGCTTATGCCGTCCAAGCATGCCGGTATCGTTTTAACCTTTTACTGCATGAGCATATTGCGAAAAATGGCTGTTTTCATTGACTAAGCCTCCTGTTATAAGTTCAAACTGCTATGAAACTATAAAAAATGCTTCAATACTGATCAAACTGGGCACAATGTTAGCTGGACCATAGCCTGTGGCATGCTCAATTTTAAATTTCCAGTTACTATGGCAACGAGGGAACGTCTCAAAATTGCCAAAAATCTCTATTTTGCGATGTTTTTCCCCCATCAAAACTGATTTCAAGTTGCAGCAACTTTTCAATTGATTGAGATAAATTCTAGGTTTTTCGGCGTTGATTACACGGTACCTTTAAATCGGCCTAAGGCCATTTTAGCCCCCTCCCACAAGTCCCAAATCTTCTCAGCGATTAGAGGGGCTACTGCCCCACTTCAAGCCCCGAAACAGAAGGAGACACATCCCCCCTGTGGCACCCCCTTCATGTACCTTTTTAATGGGGGTGTCGCCGATAAAGTTATCACTCTTCTGAACAACATTTCTCAAACGAAAAAACAGTGTTGGGGCCTTAATAGCGCATGCTATGAGGCCTCAAAAGGGCTGGGGTTTAAAGCCTTCAAAACACGCCTTTATGATGTAAAAGGTTATAAGGAATATAACGTTTTATTACATCTGCTGCCCTTAATAATCATAATCTTATAAAAATCCATTTTTCGGTTTTTTGAGCTGTATCCGCTCGGCAGTCATACGATAACTCATTGCTAATGACGTAACAAATTTCACGCGCAGACGGTCTCCCGTTGCTAGAGTACAGGTGCAAAATGACCGAACGTTACCTTTATATGGATATTTGGCATAGTAGGAAGTCGGTTGATATTAGATATTTGCACACTTGCTCAATACCGATCTAATAATGACAATCTTGAGGCAGCTTGAATGCATTTTGGATGCATTTATTTTACTATTTAAAGTAAGATATGCAATAATTATTAACAAATTCTGGAAAGGTTGATCCTTCGATAGCAACGAGAACTTTGTAAACACAGAAAATTGCTTAGTTCGTTCGACAGCAGGAATGAAAATCTGGATTATTCGCACATATTTCCAGTAAAGTACCTCCGAACTCTGTATATTCTGCAAATATAGTTAAATAAGTATACACAATAAGAAATATTTTAGATTAAATATGGTAAATACTCTGTGTTAACTACTTGCATTTACTCTATATTGATATCCAATACTCGTTACACTAAAAAGCAATACTCGTGACACCGGCGGGCAACTCCAACGCAATACTCGGTACACTGACATGTGTATTTATTCTCAAAATGCACTGTCATCTGAGGTTATTGTTGATTGAACATTTACAACATAAACATTATCATCATTATCACATTTCACTCGATTCAAGTTTTTCTTTTAAGGAAGTATATGCACAAAAACATCAAATTTGACTGATCCGAGCTCATTTATCACATGAGCAAAAAGTCGAATTTTACCTGCTAATTACATTTCAAAGCTATTTCTCAACATTTTTGGGTTTTCAGTAACTAGGGAAGTTATCGAAGTATTTGTATTTCTATAAAATTTATATCAAACCAATTCAAAATGACTAAATATCGTCACTGAACTTCCCTTCTTTCCTCGTTTAAAGTCGCGAAAAGAGATGAAAGTCCTCAAAATATCGAGCAATATCCGGGGTACAGTATACCGCACTGATAATATTGACATCATAAAATCTTGCTCGTAGAAAAGTTAGTAAGTAAAACGAGCAATTTCTGGATAGTAAGTCACACGAAAACAAAATATTAAGTTTCATATATAGTTTCTATTACTGACATATACATTGAAAGGATATTTACATGGTACAGTAGAAACGTTAGTAAGTAAAACGAGCAATTTCTGGATATTAAGTCACATTAAATAGAGAGAAATAAGAATCCCTAAAGAAAGCCCAACACGGCAAAATTGAAAATGTTGCAGGCTCGATTTGATTGAGCCTGTTCATGGACGTTGTTTATTTTTTAAAAAATAAATGATTATAATTATGTATTAAAATGAATGAATGAATCCATGAGTTTCTTTACTGTAATATTTAAAAAAATACATATAAATGTTGTAACACGTTTCAAATATATGATTATAAAAAACCCCAAACAAACACTTGATTGTTATGCTAGTTTTATCTTTAAGTTATCAAATTATTTTTAAAAAAAATTGCATGATCAAAAATTTAATTTAACAGTTAAAGGAGCTCCACTGAGGTCTGACAGGTAATTTGGTGTCCGAAAAAATGTACACAAATTTCCACACAAATCACAATATCACAATTACGCTAGAAAATGCATTTTTCACATAAGCTTTGATGCAAAAATGAAAATGGGTTTTCCCAGACATGTACAGAAGTTACCCACAATTCATCGGGTATGACTAAAATATGCAACGGAGATGACTAAAATACGCAATGGAAATTTTGGGGCAACAGAGTAAACGGGGGAAATTGTCTATTGATTTTTCTCAACACTCTAACCTATTGTGCTTATATAACTTGAGTATAACGAAGAAAAATTGTATAAAAGCTATTCAAAGTAGCAATTTTGATGTCTTGAAAAATTAAACGCCAGCGAAACGGACATTTTCTAGACAAAACGGAGAGATGTAGGCTACCGAATATTGTTTTGATGTATATTGAAAGTTTTCAATTTCGATATTTAGAAGAATTGGATGAAGACGAACATAGTGCATCGGTGATATTTATACTATAACGAGCACAATGTAATCACAATAATAAATGTATTTAACTCTATCTATTACGTATTTAAATCGAATACGGTTAATGACATTCCATCCTTTAAGAAATGATGAATTTAAAAGCATGTCACATTTCATTTGATTTTCTGTTTTGGGGGTGGGGTGGGGGTTTACGTTGCACAAAACAGTGTAGGTCATTATGACGACTCTTCAGTGTTTTTTTTTGGTGGAGAAAGAACTCAGGTACCCCACTTTGCAAAATTGTTTCTGGCACAAACGGACATCTGAGTACAATGAGTGATGTTTCAAAGGCTATCTTAATAGGACCGTACACACATGTTCCAACACACTCATTTCTGAACATTACATCAAATTCAATTGTACATCTGTCATTTTGTAAGTTATGTAATAGAAAGAGCATCGAAACACGAGACTATCTGATTTGTACGAGGGGGCTATTAATCAGATTGACGGGTGTTTTGATGTCCTTTTTATTTTTCATCATTAAATACACGTTCCCTGTTGTAACAATATAAAACCCCAGAAAAAGTAACCAATAAACCAGCTTCTAAATGTGGCATTTCTATTGTTATTCCTGTCTCTGTCGTCACAAAAAGTAAACCCCAGATAAAATGAGTCAATCAATGGGCATGCTCTGGAGTGCGGAAAACTAATATCTGCACTCCAGTTAACGCCCTGTGCATGTATGTGTATACGATTTAACTCGGACACGTTTTCAACAGAAAGGTCCCCAAACTATGATACAATGAATGTTTATAATTCTCATAGAAACTTGTTAAAATATTTATTGATTTTTCGGTGAAAATGATATCGTATAGTTTTACTGCAGATAAGATCAAAGTGCTGAAGGCACTAAAAAAACTGATAAACTAACGACTTTAACCAGTTTCACAGGTAAATTATATACGTCAGGTATTACGTCTTTATATCAGTATACCTTTGCTTTTTGAGACTTTTGCTTTAGAAAATAATCTAAACAAGTAAAATAAGCCCTCTTTTAGGGGAAAATAATTAAATTAGTAGCATTCCTGATTCCTCTTTCATAAATTTGCGTTATCAAATTCTTTTCTATTCAAATATTAAAAACATTCTGTCTACTACATGTACTTGAAATCTTCCTGGGTATAAATACAAGGGTGCGTTTTGTTTTGTAAACCTAGTTATCCTGACGATAAAGATTGTGCAAGCAATCTGGTGTACCTCTCTTATTTTTTAGTGCTATCACTTAGTATTAAATTCCAAAGAAAATGTCTTAGGGGACCTTTAACGTTTGATTACGATAAAATGACTATAACCGAAATACTTACGAATTAAATGTAATGCCTATAGCTGTGAAATGTTTCGTTCATGTGTTTAAAATACTAAAGAAAGTAGCTCTATAAATTTTCAAAACGATATCCAAGTATTTCCGAAACAATTTACAAAGGCTTTTTATATCTCATACATCTTCGTATTACGAGTACCACCCACCTTATCTCCATAACATATATACATATGAAAAACAAGATCAACAAGGAATGGTAGCATTAAACAAACGCAACACCCACACGACCAAACAACAAAGGGCCTAAGCTAAGTTATCAATGAAAAAAATACTTTCAGGCTTTCAAATGGCAAATAACAAGACAAAACAAAAGAAAAACAGAAAGAGAGAAAGAAGAGATAAAAGTAGGGTTAAAAAAGACAGGAAAAGTAAAGATTTCAGTGCTATAAAGCAGGAAAAGTAGGGTTCTCTTCCTAACTTATTTATGCAATCAAATGCACCAGATCAATATTTATCCATTGCGTTTTTTTGAAATCAGTTACTCGTGTCTTAACAAGATAGTCGGGAAATGAACCTGAACTTTAAAGATTTTTAACAAATCAAAATATTAACAAAACTATTAACAATGAGTATGTCATGATAAAACAGGCTATAAGGAGTAAAAACTCAGTTAAAGATATGCACCGCCCCTTTTCCAAGTTTGTATACAGTCTAGGAGTTGGAAGTGTTTTAAAACATAGTTTAAACAATGGTTGTTGTATTAGATGAGGTTAATATCTTACTTACCTGCCCTTCAATTTTGTTTTCCAAGTATCATTATTTTGTTTGTTCGTTTTATTTGAAAGTAAGTTTGGGTCTAAAGAACAACAACTATATGATCAGTTTCAAGTTTACTTCAATAGTCACGATAATAACCCTGCTGTGGTAGCTCGAGTGTGTCGTGGGCTGCGTCCTGTGAACGTTGTAGTCGCCTTGTTGATCTTTATTCCTGTCTTCGTTTGTTTACTCTTATCACGCTTTCAATTTCTTTTTCCTCCGGGGAGCTTCAATATATCGATAACATTAAAGCAGAGATCAATTGACCCATCACTAATACAGAAATATATCAAGATATCTGCTAAAGCATACAATCAATACTGATAAAATTAATAGAGCCAGGGTGTAACTCTTCTCCGACCTTCTTGGCAATGTTTACCATGTGCTAGTTGCATTGAACAGGTATTTATTTCCTATAGTTTTGAATATCCTGATCAAAAAAGTAGTAATCTTCTTATCAACAATACAATGTAAAATGATAAAATACAATTTAAGATGTATCTAGCAAAGGACATCGAATTTTTTTCTTGTAGAATATTAAGTATATGCACTAGACGCACATAAAATTATTTAATAATAAAATTCCGGAAACAAAGTGATCCCTCGGAAGCAATAATCACAACAAAATTAAAAGAGAACTGCAGGCTCGGTTTGATTGAGTCTGTACATGAGGGATAATGAATAAGTGCAACATCCCTAAGTTGACGTCTAACTGTCCTAGTATGTGGCCCGATTCATTCCCTATGTAGCCAGTGCTTTCAGTGCTTTGATCCGAGTTAAAGAGAAAACGAAATCGTTTTCTTTGTATTGTGTAAGTGTGTGTGTGTGATGTTTGATGCTTACAATACTCAAGGTCTTTTTCGTTGTATAAAAGGTATAACGTTGTTGTTTTTTCTGAACGGATGTCAGATAAACCAAAGTGACCTTTGAAAATAATAGGACCCATCACAATGTCTTGATAAAAGAAATTTTCGTAGCCAAGATATCTTGATATTTTTACCATAACAAAGTTAATGCATAATATTTATTAATTACACTGTCGCACTCAATTTTACATAGAATATTTGTAAAAAATATGGAAAGTCAGTTTCCATCTCCGTACGTTTAGCCAACTTCATCATTGTAACCGAGTAAAAATACATGATTACAACAATATAATGCTTTAAATGTATTGAAATTGCTTTTGAATATTTTTTTCTCACAAGAACATATGTGCACAACAAGAATTTTAACAAACAAACCCATAATTTGCTCTTAAATTTATGCAATGTTGGTATATTCCACTTTTGCACTCCGTTGCTGCCGATACACAAATAATACTCCGTTTCGCTTTTTAGTCATCCCGAGACTCATCACGTGACCGTTGTTTACGCGAAACTGTCATGCCACTTAAGTGACTAATGAATTTACCTTATATCATTTGGTATATATACATTTTTAATGCTTTTATTGAATAGTTCAATGTGTTATGGTATTTAAAAAAAGTAACAAATAACTGCATTCACGCATTAATGATGAATAAAACGTTTGGCAAAGATCTTGTTATATTTCTTGCTGACATCAAGGAAGATGTTACTGACAAAATATCATTTTAGTTATAGTTAAAATTGATGTAGTGGAACATATAATAGTAAAATTATATCAATGAAACAGTAACATTTACAAATGTTTTTGGGGTTTTACGTGCGAAATCTGACACTTATATATAATGCACTTGCGCATAAATTGTCAAAATTAAATGAGCAAATTGCCCTTGCGTAACTTTGTTGTACATGTATATGTTTATTTGTACATTAGATATTTTCGTGATAAAACGCAATATTATACACTTTAAAATAAATTTCACATATACCATACCTCAACTTTAAATTAAAACCGTGATCAGATATTATGTTATTGAAGCAGATGTATTTGAATATTTAATCTTTCATCTTAATTCATTGAGCTTTAATATAAATATTTAGGTAGGATAATTTCACCTGAAATATTTATTGCATATTTTTTCATTTTATTTGCAAGTACTTTTTTTCTACTGCTGCATTTTATTGACAATATGTTATAAACGAACAAAAAATGTCATATCTTCTGGATATTCTGAGACCTTATAATATATTATGTGATTATGAATATACATAATTGTAATGAAGGAAGGAATAGAGTATTTGTTTAGACTTTTTCCTTGTTTATGCAATGTGGTATAGCCAGTTTTAACTTTCCTACCTGTTTTATATAACTTATTATCTTCATATATAGAAAGTTACTGATATTTTTGTTTTTTGTAAAATGAACTAACTGACTCCATTTGTCAATATGTGAATATATTTTGTAATTTAGATATACCGTTTTAATAGCTTTAAATTGACAAAAAAAAAACAAAGTTTCAATATAAATACTGCTGCACCATTGTCTTATACACATAGCTTGTCTAAGGAAAATGGCGGACTTCTCAGATATCTTAGCATGAAACTGATAACGATCGCCGATTGGCTTATCTGTAAGACCCCTGCCAGCTTGATTGACAGGCGGCGTAATGTCAATTGCCAAGCCAAAGAACACATATCAATGTATCACTGATTCAGTTTAAATGTCCCTAACACGCAGGTAACAAAAATTATCGGTTCGTGAAAATTTACTTTTTTTGTGACATTCGACCATACCTCAGTGGAGTACCTTTAATGATATGATTTAAAAGTTTTCTTAAAATACAAATGTTCAATGCTCTATTTTATGATCACATCTGTGTTATTTGTGCCGTGTGGCGGCTGTAAAAAGTCTCCCCGTACATTTAATCAATGATGTTATATTTTCGATCCTTGAAGATCGTTCAGCACGACATTATTGTTGTGCTTGTGGTATTTTTAGTTTCAACTTTTCGGCATTTACTAGTTGGGTGGTTCCAATATTCCTACTTGAATAATGTTGAATCACCCATAGGATATGTTGCCTGCTTTTTAAATTTGTCTTTTGACGTCTTATCTGTGATACGCAGGCTTCATAACCTCTGATCCCCTTTCAAAATTCCATTTTATTTAGTTCTGCCTATTGTTTTCTCTTAGGGCACACGCTTTTTATTACTTGGGGACCATACGCCGCTTTTCATGGAATGGCACGGAGGTGTCACATTGAAGATTCCATGATAACCGCCATATGAACACATCTTCGGATGTTTTTAAATTCAAAAGTTTACTATTTCATGTTTAAATGTTGAATTCTGCTTAAGCCGGTGCTAGGGGGCGTGGACGGTAACTTGCATTTTCCATTACCGTCCATGAACAGGCTCAATCAAACCGAGCCTGCAACATTTTCAATTTTGCCGTGTTGGGCTTTCTTTAGGGATTCTGTATTTATCTATTTTATTGTCTTACATATGATTATTTATTCCTATTAAATGAGCTAGAAAATGTGTACATGTATCATGTCTTTTGTTTGTTTTTAAACAATGTAATTGGATCGTTTACTATCCCTTACCTTCTAAAAATGGCTTGTATGCATACGCCGGTGCTAGGGGGCGTGGACGGTAACTTGCACTTTCCAGTACCGTCCATGAACAGGCTCAATCAAACGGAGCCTGCAACATTTTCAATTTTGCCGTGTTAGTCTTCCTTTGGGGATTCTTATTTACTCTATTTTGCACCTATTTGTATGTTATAGTCATTATGCACATTACATCATATGTAAAAAAAACCAACAACAACCTTTTGCATATATAATTGTATTTTACAATGTTAAATTAAAATACATATATATTGTAACTTAATTTGACACGGATAATACAATTGTCATGACTATTGCATAGAACAAAAGAAATTATTTTCGTGTTGTATATTGCATAATTTATCTCGGAAAATTTGTATTGTCCAGATGCAGGTTGTTGTATTTGTTTGCAATACGTGTGTATTTATTTCCATTGTTTACTATCGTAAATTAGATAAATATCTAAAATTGTAATTGTATTAATTATCTAAGAAAACGGAAATTGTAATGTTTTGAATTTGTTATCTTTAAAATGATTGTGTGTGCACAACATGACTTTGGTGGCCATGATGTTGGCAACATAAAAGAAAATGAGCTCTTTCTGCAGTCCTGCACATGCCCTTTCAAGTCAGTTCCTCGAAATAAGTTTTTTACAATGGGATAAGTCCTTGAAATTTTATATTGTCCACGATATGCAACAAATATATTTTGGAGTAAATACATTTCAGGATTTCTAAGAGTAATGTTTCATGAATCAATAGGGAATTTAGAAGGCAAAACACGTCGAAAACAATAAAATAAAAGATTTCAAGCTGGATGTTTAATATATGAAATTCTGGAAACAAAGTGATCCCTCGGAAGCATTAATCACAACAAAATAACATAAGAATTGCAGACTCGGTTTGATTGAGTCTGTACATGAGGGATAATGAACAAGTGCAACATCCCTCACGCCCCCTAGCACCGGCTTGAGCGGTACTCAATTCTCAACACTTTATAGTGTTGGCATCAATGATCCCGAAGGACCAGAAAATATAACAACACTGAAGTGAAGTACGGGGCAACTTTTTACGGCTGCCACACGGCACTTGACACCTGCTGTTGTGAAGTACAAAATTCTGGAAACAATTCTGGAAAGTTTTATCTAATTTCCATATTGAATATATAACTAAATACATATAAATGATTCCTATCATCTTCAGAATGGCTGATGTAATTTTGGCTGATGAGGATGAAAGTAGGGAATGTACCGCTCAACAAAGGCCTTTTTTGGCCTAACAAGCCTATCGAGTGTCCTGGATGCATGGACAATATACAAGTCATTTGGTTCATTCCAGCGACACTGGAATCACAAAACATAAAAACTCCTAAATCACAAACATAAAACTCTCACCAGTTGAAAAGTTACACTTGCCCATGCTTTACCCCAAGACATTTTGGAGGCAGGACTAACAAGCTATTAAAGAAAAACATAATTAGTGGCTACACTTATCGAACAGGATGAAAAAATCACCACAAATATACGTTGGTCCGACTAATCGATTTAATGATACCCGAAACATAAACACGAACATTCAGTAATAAGTTATTGCATACGTTTCGGCTATATGCCTTCATCAGTGCAAAACATAATAAAATTACCGGAAGCGACGTCATAACGGAACACGCGTAAAACGCGCGAAAAACGTTAAGGCGTTTAGCGTCAAAAATATGATAACATGTAGACACAAATTATTTTTGTTATAAATAAAACTGGTACATGAATTAAAATGGATCAATGGTGATACAGATGTCTATTAGACAGGTATCAAGTGCCGTGTGGCAGCCGTAAAAAGTTCCCCCGTACTTCACTTCAGTGTTTGAAGCTTCATTGATGCCAGCACTATAAAGTGTTGAAGATATCAAACC
>NW_026866753.1:0-26363 GCF_026571515.1 Ruditapes philippinarum | reverse complement strand
CGTCAATAAGTTCGTATACCGGTCATACCTAGAAAGTAAGAATGCAAACTGTCTCAAATGAAGAATATTTATATATGTTAAACATAAGATTGCAAACCATTGTACATTTGTATACATGTACCCAAGATGGAGAGACATTAACAGTACATATACACAAGATTGATAGATTGCATTTCTATCCACATATATGAAATTTAAAATGTGGGATATTTATTTAGTAAATATAGGATAGTTCCTTTAGATATCAGTATAATAACGATACAACAAAAGATGACCTCACAAACATGAAAATGTTTAAAGAATACTTGTATTAAGTATTCTTTTAGTCACACAGGTATAAATATGAGCTTGCATTTTATCAGATTTTTCTGAGAAAGAAACTTTCTTAATACAGGCCTTGAAAACATCTATGAAATGGTTTCCCGAGGAAAAACAGAGTTGAGGCTGGATCTGACGGCAGCTGACGGAACATCTGTTTACGAAACATTTCAGAATTTTAAACTCGGTGAAATGCCATATTATACTCTTCATATCGACACGGGTGTGGGAACTGCAGGTATTCATTGTCATCGTCGTTGTTAAATTTAAATGGTTGTTTACGGTATATACAAAGATAGTTCAAGCTGTATAATAACATAGCCATTTATAACATCATTAACATTAACAAGAAATTAATAATGTCAAGATTAGCAAAATGTGGTAATCTGACTTACATTTTTGTTTTGTTTTCAAAAACAGGCGATGGCTTTGGTTTATCATATCACAATGGTAGAAAATTTTCAACTTTCGACATGGATCGTGATGGAGTCGGTATAAATTGCGCAATAGAAGACCATGGTGGATGGTGGTATAACTTTTGTGCACACGCAAATCTAAACGGTGAATATGTTACTCCTGGATCGATTAGACCTGGCAGGTCCGAAGGTGGGATGACATACAGTGCATTCAAAGGCACAGAATCGCTTAAAGTCTCCAAAATGATGTTCCGGCGGATATAAATGAATCCTGGTCTGATTAAGTAAGAAAAAAGACATTAATGTTATATAAACTTGTGATTGTAAATGATATTTAAAAGATGACTTGAAGGCAATAATTTTAAACATGTCTCTGAAAATACTAACACAAAATTAGCGAATAACTTGACATGCAAAAAACAGAATAAACATAACAAACCGAAAATAAAACAGGAAGCTACCATAAAGATATATTAACTTGTTGTTAAACTTTTTAAATTTTATTGAAATAAAAAGCGTTTGGATATTGGTGTACTATATATTGATATATGTTTTCTTTATTTCAGTCTCATTTTTACATGTATACATAAAATTACATATTAAACATAAAATACATAAAAAGCCATTCTTAAAGAATTACAAGAGACTATTTATTTTTGCCTTTAAAGGACACAACTCCACATACCATATCATAACAGTTTACTGTTTTATGCACTGAAAAATTGTCCAAATTTCATATAATTATTATCATTCATTAAAAGGTTATATTGTTTTTTAAAAACATGACCTCAATATATCCAAACTACAGAAGTTTACATTGTGGTACATTAAATAAAAAGATACTAAAATGTTTAAATGCAAATGGTAAGAAGATGGTATTGATGTTATGGTGTCATTGTCACTCATTTCACTTATACTCTAATTCTTAAAAAAAAACAACAAAAAAGAACAACAAAAAACAATTGTTATAACAATCTACTGCTCGTATATATTTTAAACTGTGATAAAATATTATGTCAATCACACCATCAAAGACGTGTCAAATTGGGTTCTTTCAAAAGAGCAAAAAAGAAGCAAAATGCCTTAACAGGCTGGTGAAAAACCCGATCGGGCTTATGACATAAAAATCATATTTCTAGAAAAATAATAAAGATATTTCTTTTCAACTTTGTTTATTGAACATAATATATAGAAAAATATTTGGTTACTGTCACTTTTATGCGAATTATTTCCCCTTGTTCATGTTTATATAACACATAATTGTTGAAGTCCTATAAAAATATGCTATATATACAAAGTACATTTGTATAAAACAAAATAGGTTGAATAACTTTTATGCTCCAATTTATTGCGCCGACACCTGTCAGCATATATTTCATTCAGTTTTCAAAGAAAACTTCAAAATATAATGTTCACTGATCAGTGACAAAGAACTGTTAAAATATTTATCCCAGAAAAAAAACAGAATATTAAATCCAAATACATAATTTCTGTTAAAAATTTTGCATTACAATATATATTTTATAGGACTTTAAAAAATATGTGTTATATAAGCATGGAAAAGGGGAGATCACTCTCACAAAACTGACAGGAACTAAATTATTTTAGTCATTTAGACTGAGTATAGATTTTAAAGGTTTTTAAAGATTTTTTAGTGTCGCATTCTACCATAAAGTATCCTAGATGGTTTTTAATTCATTCGGAATAAAATAAAAATAATGTAAAAAATATAAACGTCCATACAACTAAAATTATATCTGTTGCGCAGGAAAAAAAAACAGAAGCAAAAGACAAAGGTTCAAGTAAATGACTATTGACTAGTTTTTAAAACTTAAAACAAAGTTTTTAATCGTTCATGTCTCAAAAAGGCATTATGTATAAAGTCAAATTTCATAGTATGTCTAATACCAAACTAAACAAAATGTATGTACTTTATTAGTTTTTGTTTGTTTGTTTGATTTTTATGTCGCAACAACACTGTCAAAGTCATTATAACGATTATCCAGCTATAGTGGAGGAGAAAGATATCATTTGCTCCACCGTTAATAAATTCAGACACAAACCTGTATAGAACCACCGACGTTCTATAAGCGTGCTGGAAAGTATGTTCACAAGAATTCAACGTCGCTGGTTTGCTTCGAATCCACCTCGGGTTTGAAGTTTTCGACCATAACCACCAGGTAACGGATGCCGTATTTTGATATATATATATATATATAACGAGATACGAGAAAATGAAAAAAAAAAATACAATTTTCTTCTACGTTTTCTTCCTCTTGTCTTCTTCTTCTTTTCTTTCGTTTTTTCTTAATTTTCAAAATAGAAATTATCTCTCTTAAATATCAAATTGTAATTATAAAGTGTATCTGCCAGAGACTTCTAATAATGACTGCTGTTCGCGGATTTTAAAAAAAGATTTTCCTTGCCTATAAACAAACATAATCAACTCAAAGAATATCCTATTACGATCATGAAAATCAAGGCGCTTCATGTTTATCACATTAAACTAATCACATTGAATTGAAGTAGGGACGGACAATATATTTAATTAAATGTTTTATGAGTATTAACTGAATTGCAAAAAAGGGAAATGTTGTCTTAAAATCTGTATTCTAGAATATCAACATATTTCAAAGAAAAAAAGATAAATAATTAATAAAAAAAATCAACTGTTGCACACAAAGTTAACTTACCTTCAAGTTTAACCCCATCTTTATCAAGGAGTTTGCTATTTATTTTATGAACCACAAAATTAAAAAGACGATTAACGTGTGACTCTTTAAATACAACTAATACAGTGGTAAAGAAGGGTTAAAATAAAATAACTCCTCGAAACTTCGGAGGTTGATGGGATTTGTAGAAGAGGTCGTTGTTTATAAGTTTTTTTTCGGAGTGGTTAAATCAATAACAAAATAAACAAACAAAACTTCATTTTCCAGTTTTACAGTTGATACATGTTCATGTATAATGAAAATACTGTATAAGGTTATCTAAACATTTTGGGCAAAACAGTAAGTTGTCATGATTTTTTTCATTGCAATTAATTTCATTATATTTTCGCACGGAAGATGATTAAGATAATTACGTTAATTTAAGCATTATCAATCTGAGTTGTCATTCAAATCTATTTAATATCTTAATGTTTAATAATGATTCGATAACGTGCACACATCTCATAACATTCTTATTCTATCTTTTACCTTTTAACTCACTTTAAACCCTGTCATTTTAATATTGTAAGTGTTTACCTTATATATTTTAATTGGGTTAAAAAAGGGTAATTATTATGATCAGGATGACTTTGAAATTTTGACAGAATATACATAACGAAAAAGAGTAAAACATGAATGAAAAAAAGATACAATTATATATTATAAGCAACACAATGGAAAGAAAAATATATTTTACTGTTAAGCTTTACGATAATATGCTAATCTACGATTTGTCTCTGATTTATTGTTTTCCCTCCACTGTAAAAAACAACAACACAATTTCACTTTATTAAGGAGGTATTTAGTGTATTCCAAGGCTTAAGCTTAATTATTTCCCTGCTATAAATCTACTGTTTTAGATACGACCTTTATTAATTAATGACACTCGTAACACTGAGTTATAGTGTATTAACATCTTTCTCAGAGATTTATTACTACGTTCTACTAGCCGCACGATTACGTGGTTTAGCTTTGCCGATTCTAATTTGTAACACCAGCAACAAGCTTTTTTGAGCCGCGTCACGACCAAACCAACATAATGGAATTGCAACCAGCATGGATCCAGACAAGCCTGCACATCCGCGCAGTCTGATCAGGATCCATGCTGTTCGCTTACAAACCTTATAACAAGTAGAGAAACTGATAGTGAACAGCATGTATCCTGAACAGACTGCGCGGAAGCGCAGGCTGGTCTGGATCCATGCTGGTCGCAAACCCATTATGTTGATTTTATTGTGACGCGGCTCATATGTTGACAAGAAGAGAAATATTTTGATATGAAGCGATATATAGGGATAGTTTTATTTCGAAATTAACAGCGAATGTCTCATTTAATTTCACGAGAGCCTTATTTGTATACAATCTTACTTTAACTTGTTTGTCAATAACAGGCAAGAACGAGATTTAATCTTTAAATTAGTTAAATGTAATGTTCCTGCTTCCGAAATTGGCACATGAATGAGAGAGATTGTTTCAGTAGTTGTGTGTTCATGCTGTCTTATATTATAAGTAAATTTAAGTCATTTTTTTACAAGAAAACCAATATTGTTTGTCTACGGGTTTGTGTTTATATGAAACAATAGAGTTTTATTTTGTTATAGACAATTAACAGTTAACGTCTTATTTAATTTCACGAAAGCCTTATTTGTTAACAATCTTACTTTAACTTGTTCGTCAACAAGAGGTAAGAACGAGCTTTCATCTTTATTATATAAATCAGTTAATGTAGTGTTTCTGTTTCCAAAATTGGCACATGATTGATTTCAGAGAGTTAGTTTTGGCAGTCGTATGTTAATGCTGTCTTATTTCATAAGTAAAATTCAGTCGTTACACACCTCCTCTATTGTTTGTGACAGGTCTATATTATTCGGACAGACCCGTTGAAACAAAGGAAAATCCGTTATGAGGTATATCTGTCACACGTGCACAGGTTTGGTCTTGTCAGATAGACCCGGTCATGTAAAACACGGGGACAGATATACCTGCTTATGCACAGACAAAGAAATCATTTAAGTAATCAGAAATAAAAAAAAATGAAAAATATAAATGATTATCATTATATTCCGGTCGTAATGGAGATTATTTTTTTATAACTTAATATTGAATGAGTGAGCATTCACTATTTCAAAAACCATGTATCACATCTTGAAATGAAAATAATAGACAGCATTTCAAAGTTAAGATTTATTTAATCGCATTATATTTCAAAGTTATAACAATCTAAGCGGTTTTTGAGCATTTATTAAGTTCACAATATGACAACTAATGAACGTTGTAAGTCCATTTTTATATCAAACTATAATGTTAGTCACGTTATCATCACATACTTATTACGACATTTAAAAACCACAAAATGCATAAGTGTGTAAGTTGGAAATCGGCCTCATACATCGATAGTTCGGTTAGGGAAATACCTGGTCACGAAATTCATGAAACACCTCGAGCGCGTAGCACTGGAGGTGTCATATGGAATTGGTGACCAGGTCTTTCCTAAACAGAAAGACCTCATACTCGGTTGATATCCGATACTTTTCTTACAGGTAAACAATATTGTTTGCCTATGGATTTTCTCTTTTTTCCCAGACTCTGTAAAATATATAATATTATGGTAAAATTTGGTGATTGACTAGACCAGACCTGTGCACATGCAAACGATAAAACTCATAATGGACTTCCCTTTGTTTGAACGGGTCTTTCCAAAAAATAATATAGACCTGTCACAAACAATAAAGGAGGTGTGTAACTACTGAAATTTACTTATGAAATAAGACAACATTAACATACAACTGCCAAAACTCTTTTAAATCAACCATGTGCCAATTTTGGAAGCAGCAACACTACATTAACTAATATAATAGAGATGAAAGCTCGTTGACGAACAAGTTAAAGTAAGATTGTTAACAAATAAAGCTTTCGTGAAATTAAATAAGACGTTTACTGTTCTTTGTCTATGACAAAATAATACTCGTCCTATGTATTGTTTCATGTATACACAAATCCGTAGGCAAAAAAATCTGGAAACAAAGTGATCCCTCGGAAGCATTATTCACAACAAAATTACATAAGATTTGCAGACTCGGTTTGATTGAGTCTGTACATGAGGGATAATGAATAAGTGCAATATTGTTTTTCTTGTAAACAATGACTGAATTTTACTTATAAAATAAGACAGTATGAACATACAACTACTGAAACTAACTCTCCTACACCAGTCGTGTGTCAATTTCGGAAGCAGGAACACTACATTTAACTAATTTGATAAAGATGAAAGCTCGATCTTGCATATTGATGACGAACAAATTAAAGTAAGATTGTATACAAATAAGGCTCTCGTGAAATTAAATGAGACATTCGCTGTTAATTTCGAAATAAAACTATATATTGCTTCATATCAAAATATTTCTCTGCTTGGTATCATTAATTTTCAATATCTAAGTTTGTTGCTGGTGTTACAAATTAGAATCGGCAAAGCTGAACCACGTAACTGTGCGGCTAGTAGAACGTAGTAATAAATCTCGGAAAAAGATGTTAATACACCATAACTCATATTACGAGTGTCACTAATTAAAAAATATCGTATCTAAAACCAGTAGATTTATAGCAGGGAAATAATTAAGCTTAAACTTTGGAATACACAAAATGCCTCCTTGATAAAGTGAAGGTTTGGTTTTTTTAAAGTGGAAGAATAAAAAGTACAATAAATCATAGACAAATCGTAGATATCGTTTAGCTAAACTGTAAAACATATTTTTCTTCTTTAAATTGTGTTGCTTATAATATATAATTGTATCTTTTTTTCATTCATTTTTACTCATTTTTCGTTTTGTATATTCTGTCAAAATTGCGATGTCTTCCTGATCATAATAATTACCTTTTTCACCCAAATAAAATGAATGAAGTAAACCCTTACAATATTAAAATGACATTTCGCTCATGTAAGGGTATAAAGTGAGTTAAAAGGGAATAGATAAAATAAGTTTACATACACGTTAATGGGTACTTTATCATTTTAATTGGCATGAACGATAAATAACTTACTTGGTCCAAGGACATTTCTGTTAGTGTCCATCGGAATTGACCTATAATGTTGAATTAAGTAATAGTTATAATGTATAAACGAGTTAAATTACCAGGATATAACACTGGTTGGGGCGACATTGAGCGGTGTTTCTGTCGAGGGCGAGATAAGGCGAGACTATTTTTATGTAGAAACATCCCGAGGTGTCGCCCCAGTCAGTGTTATACCCGGGTAACTAACGAGTTTTATATATTATAACTGTTTTATCGCAATTTTATGTTTCATTTGTAATAGAAATCGGCAAAAGAAAGAAGGGGAAAAACAGAAAACAAAAACATGCGCACTTCTCTCCCTTGTGCCCTATCACTTTATTTTACCTTTTCATTTCCACTCCCTGATAAAATAAACCCATACCAGCTTATGCCGTCGTAAGCTACCTTACGATCATTTATGATATTTAAAACTTTAAGAAATCCAATGAAAGAGACGAATTGTAAACTGATGCCTTTTGGAGATAGTGATGTGGATTCAAGCTTTAAAGGCATTTTCAGTGGAAATAATTCATTCAGCGGATTCCTTATGATTTAAGCAATTGTATATATGAGAATAAATTTCATTTTATTATTTTTTCTATACTGCGCGGCCCCATTGGAGCCTCTATGAAAAATAAATTACACTGATATATACAAGGTGTGATAAAACTCAACTGCTATATATTGATTTTTTCCCTATATGAATCGATGACAAACTGCCCTGTTATATATAAATACAGTTTTCAAATGCCCATTTTAAATGTACTGAGTAAAAGTGGTTAATAAGAACAAAGAAAAAATTCGAAACGATGCGATAATAACAAAAAAGAAGGGCAATCCTTTTATATTTTATACATATTTTTATACATATTTGTATTTTATCCTTATTATTTTTCAATATTGACTGGTTGTCAATCACAATTATAACACTCAATCTTTAAAAAAATTATAGTCAATTCAGCTAAACTTGACAATAAAAATAGCAAAATGTCACTTCAACAGACGAGTTGATCAAATAAACGTGCCATGCTCTTAAAGAACGTTTCTATAATTTTTATTCTATGTATTGCATTAGCATGTTCAATTCAAAAGTTATCTCACACTATCTAGCAAACAGACTTTTTTATTTTTTCTTGACAATTTGCCATTATATTCTAGAATTAGCATTGCAAATGTATTGATAGTTAAACAGATAAAGTTATATTATAAAAATGGCTACAATTAAGAGATGTGTGACAAAACCTTGTGTATTGATATGTATATTTAATACAAAACACATACATTAAATCCTTGTGCTTGGACGGTATTTATCAAATTCGACATGTTTTACGTATGCATTTTATTTTTGCGAGGCCAACAACTTGGGAAATACATATGAACCGAACGAAAATTTGAATTTAAATTGATTAAACAAAGCTTAACATTGGAGATATTTTATGTCAGGAGAAACATTTAATTGCTCTATCCAAGACAAAACATGACCCTCAGGAATTCTTAGAATGATTTCAAATTGACGGTAGAAAAAAGATCAGTGACATCAGAACCGCTTTTTTCAAGCACACAAGTTTATAAAAAAATTCAGGCACTAAACATTATTCTGTCAAAGTAATATAAAGAGCATTTATCAATATTAACATCTATAAAACAACATTTTCTCATATTCATTTTGTGTTATCTTGTCTTGTAAGTTAATCGGAGGGCTAAACTGAATGACAGATATTTGTTTACATTGACAACTGTCCGTTTCTTAGAAAGGGCGACAATAAACAACCATTACAATTATTTGCAAAAGCACTAAAAACAACAACTAATAAAAAAACAAAAAACAAAAATAAAGAAACCCAGAAGAACACCAACAACGAAACGAGCTTCTAAGCAAACCAATAAAAGAAAATTTATTTGATGTTGTAATAGAGCAACATGAAGTAAAACAGGATTTGCATTTGTCAAAAAATTGTTATTGACATGACGTGTGTTGATATGTTTACATCTCTACATCTCCAATTTGTTAACCAAGTGTGAAACAAATTCAGGCTCGCGCACTGAAAGAGTGTACGAAACATCATTTCAGACTATTATTTTGATTTCCTTTTTATGCGATAATTCAAAGAAGGCATGACAATCAAAGCCATAAATAGATCCCTCAAAAGGATGTGGCCCAGACCTTGTAAGCCCTAAATTACTTATTAAAATCCGAACCTGTTTAAGCCAGTTCATTCGCCGCATTTTTAAACAAGAAGTGTCTTTAAGAAAAAGATACTCGGCCGAGGCAAAACTAGTTAGCATGCAAAATTATGCTATTTCTAAGTTTTCTATTCAAAAAGAAATGTTAGCAGTGCTTGCATAGCAATGACATAATAATTATTTCTAGTAGCGAGGAATATGCCCCTTTGGTAAAGATTGAAATTTAATTGAAGCATATTTATATTGAGATTTTTTCATAGTGGGTCAACTTCTATTTTTGATGTCTCTTTAACTTGATTTACGGTTGACTTGATAAATTTTGAAATCATTTACAAATTAACCAAAAAGTTAAAGAACTATCCTCATTCTTGTATATTTTATTTTAGAACCATCCTTTACATTTTGTTTACATTTTGTTTTATAGTGGCAAAAATTATACCTTACATTTTATTTAAGAGCTATCCTTAAAATCTTATTTTAGAATGGTAAGACCTATCTTTACATCTAATTTCAGAATGGTTAGAACTGCCCTTTACATTTTATTAAAGAATGACCAATAAGATTCACCGATTTCAGTTTGCAATTCTAAAATGACCAGTGAAAATTCTTTTTGTACTCAGTCCTTCCCTGTCAATTCTACCAGAATAACTGATAACAGACGGACTTCGTCCGAAAAACTTATTCTTTCTTCGTCTTTTCCTACGCTCTGGAGACTTGCAAATGTAAGTCCTATTTAAAAAATATATGATCCAACTCCACTAACTCATTGTTAAGCTGTATCGGAAAAATGATTGAAACATGTGTCCATAAGTATCTGTGCAATCATTTTGTCCCTAATTATTAACTTACTACTCACCATTCAGGTTTTATAAATGGTGACTCAACAGTGAATCAATTAGTTTACCTCTACAATGATACTTGTCAAGCTCTCGATCAGGGTTAAGGTTAGGGCTGTACTTGTGAAGTCTCAAAGGCTTTTGATCGAGTTTGGTATCAAAGTCTTTTTTACAAACTATCTTCATTGGGTGTAAACGAATCGCTTCTTCGATGGTTCTCCTCCTATTTGTCTTCCAGGCGACAAAGAATCCAGTACCGAAATGTACATGGGTTTCCATCTCCGGAGGTATCCTTCAAGGTTCAATATTTGGTTCCCTTTTGATTCTTGTCTTTATCAACGACATGGTAAATGACATATCTGTTAACATAAAACTTTTTTTGCGGATGACACAAGTTTTTATATAGTCGTAGATCACCCACTTACCGCAGCAACCAGTCTTAACTCAGACTTGGATCGAATACAATCTTGGGCCAATACTTGGCTTGTATTTTTCAATCCAGATAAAACGAAAACAATTCTAGGAAACCATCTAAACTGTCTCATCTGACACTTAGTTATAACAATAAAACAATAGCTTACGTCACATGACATAAGCATCTTAGTGTAACTTTATATCACTGTGCCCGTTGGAAACCCATGTTCATCTATTACTTGATATGGCCTAGTAAAGAATTGGACTACTCAGAAGTTTTAAATTTCTTTTACCACGAATAAGTTTCGAACGCATATATTGTTAATTCGGTTCCCTACTTCTTGAATATGCTGATGTAGTATTGGATACTTTAACCGAAGAAGTAAATAAGGAAATAAAATCCAGCAACAATAGTCGCAGTCGCTACGAAACTACATAACATTAACAAATGGATGGGAATCGTTAGAAGGTAGAAGCAGCAAACAGAAATAAAGAAATAAACACAAATAAATCTTATTGTATAACATGAAAAAACAGATATCGCCTTCTTATCTTTCAAATCTTCTAACTCCTACCAAACTAAGTACATATAACCTTACACAAATTGATTATTTAACTCCAGTTCAGACGAGAACACATTTATACTAAAAATCATTTCTACCATCTACTATTCGTACCTGGAATTCTTTTCCTGAAACACTTCAATCTAGTCCAACTTTAAGATCTTTCAAGTCCAAAATAACTCAGAAAATCAAAAGACCACCGTCTTACTATAATACAGGCACACGTAAAGATCAAATCCTTCACACAAGATTAAGATTAAGATGTAGTTTATTGAATGAGGATCTGTTCAAAAGGTTTATTGTGGATAGCCCGACATGCATTTGCGGAATGAGGGAAACTGTATCTGAATGTGTATTACCTTTGCAATGTACCCAAAACAGAAATATACCAAATACAGAAATATACCCAATACAGAAATATACGTCAAAGATTTCCCACTTAATTTAAATTGTCCAGCTACAGTAAATAACAGTCTGTATGGCAACGAGCATCTCTCTTTCGATAAAAACAAAACCCTCTTTAAGTATGTCTAAAAATTCATTACACAATCGAAGCGCTTTTTGTTAGAATTACTAGCATTGTGAATAAACTTGGCCTTTCGTGCTCTCATATTTGTATACATGCTAATCTTAAGTATTAAATTTCGGATATATTCAGTCATGAATTTCCTTACATTCTTCCTTTCTTCTAGCATTTCTCCATAAGTTACCTTAGTTTCTCTATAACGTTAATTCCACAATCAACTATTTTTCTCATATTATTTGTTGTACATTCAAAGTACTTACTTCTAACCGCAATATCTTTGTATCTTTATTTTGAAATTTACTTTTACTGGAGAGGAATTCATTTCTCTCTCAAAAAAGCTCGTTTAAGAGTCTTTTACATATGATATGCAAGCAATTAGTGGGAACTATTATCAAACACCTAAAACAGTTGATATGGCATAAAGGTATTATACCGACATGCAAAATCACTGTTCATACTTATGTCTCACGCATTGTGCCATCATATAATATACCTCTGGTTTGCCAATTTGTTATATTATTATATAAGGACATATCGTATGTATCATAAAATATTTAAATATTTTCCACAAACTTCATTCATTATATAATCTGCGGTCGAAACATGTACCTACAATTCCTAACAACTTGTCTCTTGCACAGGCTTTATAACAACTTTCCTTACCAAGTTTAAAAGAGGCGCATGCGCGCATTTTGAAATTATTCTTAAATTGATTTGCGCCACAAAGAAGTTCCTTTCTTTTTTTCAAAGTAATCTTTTGTTACTGTATATGTTAATGTGCCATTACAGGTAATGTTCTTTATAAGTACATTACAATAGACAAGACATTAACAGTTAAAAGGAACCCTTTCTAATATAACGTATGTGCGGCTGTGGTTTATAATATCTATTCAGTGGAAAAAAGTAAATAAAGTATATCTATAATATTGTATTTTAAAATATTTGCGCTAAACTTCTTCTCTCACTATATATTTATGTGTGTGTTTTTATGTATATATTTCATTGTAAATGACGAAATTGAACAGGCAAGGATTTATAAAATCTGGAAATATTATAAAAGAATTACAGTATACGTTTATACGTCAATACGTATATGTCAATAATGAAACTAAATTTATTATAATGCTATGACGTTATTATATTTCTCATGCAAGGTATTGTATGTTACACTGACATGCTTTATTCTACGGCAATAGTGTGACCGCTATTGTTTTGTTTATATGACGCCCATACTTGTTACAGAGGTTATCTCCGATATTTGTTGTTTTTTTTTTTGCTTTTCCGGCACATGAACACAATTAAGGTCATATGGAGCAACACCAGGAGACAAAACCATTTCACCTGCTACAGCTAAGAGACTCGAACAAATTTAGTCGTCTTTAACTATCACCCGGGGATAAACAGTGGCTACAATTCTGGTTCCTCAACTCTTAAAGGCAAGCCTCAGCCACAAAGAAGTATTTCCGAAAAGCAGACTTGAGAGTGAGTCAAATTAATTCCAAAATTTCATCTCAATCAAGCAACAGAAATAAACCTTTTTATGTTTAAAAAATCGAAGCTAAACATCGTAAATCTGTATTGTCGATTAAGTAATTAGCAACATGTTTGCAAAACAAACCTTTTTAAAAAGTCATAAATTTCTATTTCATCTCCTATTTGAACCCTTCTTTTACGGTAAAAGCCGCAAACGCAAGCATGTAGGTCATGTTTTGTCTGTTAATTAGCATACTAAGCGCTGCATTTTTATATTTTGGACATAATCTTCAATTTGAGATGAACATTACGTCATACAGGTAGTAGCATAATTATAGAGCATTATGGGTAAGCTAATTATAATCATTATTTGTTGAATAAATAATTAAATGGAATAAATATATGATTAAGTTGGTTCTTGATAAACACTTTGGTCGTCTTTTCCTGGAATGAGGAAATTGTTTAACAAACAATAGCTTTTAATAACTTGAAGGTGTGTTTTTATTAAAACAATTGACATTAAATTTGGTAAATGTGATACTCAAATTGAAAAATAACAGAAAAATTATATATATATTTTTTTTTTTACTTCAAATAACATTTTTATTTTAGATGACGTAAAATATTTGCTGTTTTTGATAACTGGTGGGAGACGCTGGTCTGTATAATACTATATTCAAATTTACAGGACAACAACAAGAAAAAAACAACAGCATTTACTGTATGAAGCATGTTTATTTTTCAAATCTTTCAAAGAACCTAGTGTTGGTATAGAAATAAGAAAAAACGGCCTTGCAATTTTTGTAAAGATATAGATTTTTCGCTTTTGACATTTGCCTGACCGACAGGCATTTTATGCCATTATCTATGTTTCTTTTTCTGCAACCTTTGTGAAAGAAAAAAATTATCAACTGTTCATTAAAGAACTAATTTTGTAAGATTTACTGGTTGCCAGTCTGAGTGCGTGGACCAAAGGATTAGCTAGGCATAAAAAAGAAAGCACAACATTTACCTGCTAAAAAAAAACAATAAACATCAAACATTAGGTTATCTGATTTTCTACTACCGGCTAGCTTCAAGTCTTTAGCTTCTTGTTTCATGTTTTTTTTTTCTTTGTCGTGTAGTAAACGAAAAGGGGACGAATATATTAACGTTTGACGTGAGTTTGACGGACGTCATGTTTTACTTTTCCATCGTTAGGTAATCACAACTACGGACTTCCTCGGGCAACCTTTCTTAACTTACGACCATGACAATCCTCCACATTGCGCCAATACTTCTCTGGGTGGTTGATGGTATTTTAATTGTGCATTTGCTAACCTAAATTGACACTATTTCAAGCCACGAACAAACACTCCGTCTGAAATGGTATACTATGATTTTAAAGCCTATGAATCGCTTAAGAGAATGATGTTCCGACGAATCTAAACCTAATACCGGATTAAAAACAACCGGATTAAAGCTATATGGATATTATCAACTTAGCAAACATTGTTAACCATGATTCATTATGAATAAAAATATTTACAAATGTAACAAAATATTTGTGTTAAGTTTCAATATTGAATAAAATGATATAAAACATAAACAAGTGCTGTTTGTGGAAAGCACCCTCCTTTGTCTAAAAGACAACAGAGAGAAAGGGGCATTATTCTTCAATCATAGCCTAACGCACATTTAAAAATAAATATTTCAAATTTGAAGATAATACGTTTAACGATTTCTGAGGTAAAGAAAAAAAACAAAAGGGAAATAATTTAGCAATAAAGGCTTTTATGATTATCTGTCGTTTAGAATTTCATTTCAAATTCAATAATTAGCATGTACTTCAAGTTGAAAGTGAATACATACTAGAGAAATGTACCTTAACAAAAAGATTGACCAAGAATTGTGAAGTAAAATAATGGGGCTTACAGGCGCAAAACTGAGAAAAATAAGTTGTGTGCTAATGTGTCCTTAAGAAAGGCACTAAATAAAAAGCGGGACATTCCTTTGCAAAAAAAGTAGGATATTATGCACATTTAAAATGATGTTTATTAAAACAAAACTCAGCTTGAAGTGATTTTTTTGAAGTTTCTGAGAAAACGAGCCTAAACGAGAAGGTGAACAAACACCCACTCTGACGACGACGTCAACGCCAATGCCGTTTTTCTTCTTTAAGAGCTGAATAAATAATCAAACTTGAATAATCTTTTCAATAGGAAAAAGTTATGTTTTGCTTGACAAATCTTTTGTTTTTTTTTAAACATAAATGATAGCTCTAAAAATTTAGACAGATATTAAATGTATAACTGTACAATGCTTACGTTTACGTTTAGCGGCGCCTACAAAAAGCGGTAGGTTTAGATTTTGTTTATAAATTCTTGCATAAATTCTGCGCAAGCGGATGGATTGTCGTGACTTGCATGTTTATTTTTTTATTGAAATAACGCAGTACAGTATCATTAGAAGCTTGCAGAACTAAGGATCAAAAACTCGACAAATTTATCTTTTTCGCCTATTTTTAAATTTTTTCATTCATTATCTCATATAAATCGATGTGAAACGATTAATTAGACGTTTAAAGTTCATTCCGTTGGGTTAAAAGTCGAAATTTTAGCATTAAATCATTCATGCGCCTTGTCTGGTATATACCGGAATACGCTGTGCGGCTCCGATCAGTCTCACTTTATTTTTATATGCGTGAATCACGCAATTAATTTAACAACAGCTTAACGCAGTGACCGGTATTTTTATTATGAGATCCTGTAGCTCAATTTTCTTATGGTTTTATATCAAAAATATAATGCTTAAATGAAGATTTATAAATATTGTAAATTTCAAAAAGCATTATTTAAAAAGATATTACCGAATTTACATTTCATTTTTATAAAAGAAGGTAATTAGAAATTTATTTTCTATAAAGTCTAAGTCTAATGTTTCAATAAGAAATGAATGCATATATTTTAATGATTACATATAATGAGGACAAATATTTGCAGTACATATGTAACATATTCTTCGATGTTTGAAAACTATTTAAGAAGCAATATTATATTTCACTTAAGTGTGGTAACAACCTTTATTATAACATACAGGATTTTTAACTGTCAAATTACATCATATTAGCATATTGAAAGAATGACACATATAATGATATCTTTATAAAGACAAAATACAGATGTACAATTTAATCGATTTTTAATTTTCTACAAATGCTAGAGAAATAGTTTATTGTTATGTTTGCAAGAACGGAGAAACTATAGAAAACAAAATTGACGCCTGAAATAATTAATTGAGTCCTTTTTAAACCGAACAAAAAAATTGTATGCAAGATATTTTGTTCCATAACACACGTCCTCATCCTTCAAATTGAATTTCTTTAACATTAAAAAAACATTTCTCTCATTACTTATGAAGATATTTTCTTCTTGTTAATATAATGTATATGTCTTACATAAAAAGAAGACATTCTGCATATTGTATAAACTAAGCAACTATATATTTCATGTAGACGTTTGTTTAACATTTAAAGACCACATTTATAGATATATGTCAATTAAAAGAATTAAAAATACTAATTGCAGAACATTGTTGCTTTGTCCATTTTTATTGTCGATTTATGCAGTAAATTTTTTGAAGAAAATTTTCTTTTTCAGGCTATTTATTCTCGGACTGATAATAATCTAAATTAATGCTTTAACCTAGTGTCTCTCCATTATTTTAATAAAAAATTCTAAAACGTAGAAAACAAGAGAACAAACCATTTTAAAAAAGATTATGATGTCCTAATATCTAGAAAGGAAGCTATACACACGATAGAGTCACTGGATTTATGATTATAATGCTAACAGATTGGATAAAAGTAACACAAAGAAAAAGTAAAAAACAAGTCATCAACAGCACATTTCAAAAGTCCAATTAATATTCCCTTGGAGTTACGTAGTCTGGATTTGGACTAGGAGATGCCTTCATTCTCGCACGAGGAATGTGATAGTGTCCATCATTCTGAAGTAAAAAGAATATGTTTTTTTTTTCAAAATAAGGAAAAGGACAATTGATTGAAAACACATAACTTGTAAATTGGCAGCTTTTAAACTTCTTAAAAAAATGCAAATTTATGACGCAATATCTCTAGACGCTTGACAGAAGTGGTGATAACATGTACAACGAATATTTATATTTATTTTTCATTCATAATCGTATTTAAATCGGTGTGAGGAGATGGATAAGCCGTTTTAAAGTACTATCTAAGCATTTAATTATTCAAGCATTTACCTTGTTCGGTAAATATACCGAAAAAACGATATTTAGTGTTGCTCTCCAACACATCCTAATTTTTTCATCAAATGATGGTTTTCTAATTAATCTAATGATATATTTGTATTCAAAACATCTTGTTCTTCATAGGATTGTCAAGTACCTCATGTTTTTCCACATGAAATATCGAAACACAGTACCCGGTTGAGGTTACTGCGTTTAGTTTAAGTTGGCTAGTCACGTCAAATATTATCGTGGTAAGAAAAAAATCTTCATAATCATATCAATCTAAAAATCAGATTTTTCCCTTTGATATACAAACATTCTTCTTTTCGTATAGTTAACTAATACGTCATGCTTTGTACGAGATTTGAATCGAATGACCAAGCTTTAGTTTTTTTGTAAATGTATCTTACTCTGGAATCATTGCCAGATGCCATCGTGAATCTTGAAGCTATCGATTTCCAAGTCATATACTTAGATTCGTTGTCATCGCCCTTATCTCTGATATTTGTCGCTTTCAATACAAAAAGTTACGTTTATAAATAAACAAATAAGGAAATTACATTTTTATACAATGACATGCTCTTTATAAGCAAATTTTAAATAACCGAATACAATGCAGTTTTCTTATTCAACACGAATACACACGTACAAAGGCACACACAGACATGCACACGCATACACAGCTTTGTATTTTTATAGTATACACAAAATAAAATACAGGTGAAGTCTGCGTTCTGTTAACGTTGTAAACCCTTTTTGATCATATAATTAAACAAAATGACACCATACAAAATTCATACACTCGACAAATTACCTTCCATAATCCAACAACCCACCCTGCTGCAAACTAACAAATCATACTTTTGATGGAAGTTTAAAAAATTAAAACACTATGCAAGTAGGCAGAACATAGGTTTATAAAATTAATAAAACTAAAACAAAGCAAAGTACAAATGAATGCAAATACTTCGCATATTGAAAATGAACTATAGTCATCAAACATACTAGCTGTTTTCAAAGATCTAAAAGGTGCTCTCATTTACATTAAGTCTGAAATACAGCCTTTGAATCAATTTTATAATAAATACAGAAAATGTAAAATAGTTTACTAATTTAAAGTACAGTAGTTGAAGGGTAGCTCTGTGTAAAGAAATTACCGTACCCTTGGTTGATTAAAAGGTGATTAAATTCGTTTTGTATAAACAACAAATAATACTTGTCTTACCGGTCTGCCAATCTAACACGTTGTAGATGTTCCCCTGTCGGCTGTTTATATTTTCAAGTTTCATTCCCATGTCAGAAGCACTAGTAAGCCTGTTATATTAATTGCTTGATTTAAGATTCCAAGAAAATGTTAATGTGGTAGTCAATGACGTAAATATATTGCGGTTCGTTATTTGTTTAAACTCGTGTGTACAGGTGTAATACTGGACTTAATGAAAAATACCTTTATAAATATAGGTCCATAACACCTCGAAACAACCAACTCAATAAAATGCGGAACATTAAGTCTTGTTATGAAGCAACCCAAAAGAGACGAATTGTTTTTTACTCTTGACAAAACATTGCAGGGGTTGTTTCTTACAAAATCGAACTAATCTAAAAATAATTGTTGTTTAAATTAAAAATTAACAGCTTAATAAAGTATAGGCAATGACATACTCCCTTTGCATTCTGACGTCCTCCTTCTTTCTTTGTTTTCGTTGTCTGAGACACATTATCACAATAATGATGAGCAACAACAAAATGAAGCAACCGCATGACACTCCTATTATCAATGCAAGGTTTACTGCAAAAAACATTATTCTCAGTTTTTAAGCATATTTGTATACACTTATTTAAAACTTTTTTCTATATTTTGAATCCAACTATAGTGATAATGTATAGTCTATGCTTTATAAATATGAAAATATTTATTTGAACAGCATTTATCTTTAAATGAATAAATGTTTAAACATATAACACTCACCTTTTGTTTAAGAAGTACTTTGTCATAGGTTTAAATTAAATTATTGAAATACTTACCAGCAATATATTTTTTCAAATTTTCAGTAATTTTTTTTTTTTGCAAAATTAAATCAGCAAAAATAAGTACTCACCCTCAGAGGTACTTGTTCTAAAATGAGATAACACACGAGTGAGCAAATGACTATTTGACGTACATTTGACGTACTATTTGACGTACTATTTGGATAACAAATGTATATTGACGATTCTAAATGTGTCAAACGTTGTTTGGTGTATCGTATTAAGGAGAAAATATCTTGTTTTTCGTCTACCTTCTACATCTAGTTGCAAAACAATGAATAATGAACGTTATTAAAATCTTCCTTTTTTAAATGAAGTTATAGTTTTTCTTGCTTTATTTTATACAGAGCAATTCATATGGTAGTGATCAATTTTGATATGCAGCGTTGAAATGGTGGTTAAGATAATGGAAATAAACGTTTTCAATGTTTACCTGCAAACTGGTCTTTTGTTTTCAACTTCGCATTTGAAACCGTCTGCACATATTCCTACAGTCTCCACATATACATCACATGGTTGCTTACCTTTCACGTTTACTGAATAAAATTGAATAAAAAATTTAACTTCAGTATAAAATTGTAGACATCCAATTAGACACTACTGCTACTGCTACTACTACTTCTGCTACTACTACTTCTGCTACTACTACTTCTGCTACTACTACTACTACTACTACTACTACTACTACTACTACTATTACTACTACTACTACAACAATCTCTACTACTACTACTGATATCATACTACTACTACAACAACAACAACAACTTCTACTACTACAACAACAACAACAACAACAACAACTACTACTACTTCTACGACTACTACTTCTTGTACTACGACTACTACTACTTGTACTACGACTACGACGACGACGACTACGACTATTACTACCACTACCACTTCCGCTGCTATTACTACTCCGTCACCTCCTCCATCAATATTACTAGAACTATATAGAATATGATATAGTATACAATTTCAACCTACTTTAAGCGTTATTGTTTAGCACGGTTTTTAAGGCTGTGAAAAAAGTCATTTTATTTCCAGTCTTTGAATATCGTTAAATTTGTACAGCTTGACGACAATTTTTGCACACTATCATACCTGCTTTAACAACGACTGTATGCCCGTCAAATTTAAGATCTGCTCCTTTTGAAATATCCATAGTAGCGACTGTCAGCTCAGAAGCTACACTTATATCATCTTCTTTGTAAATCACTGTATAATCAATTTTTAACTCCTTCATTGTGCTACGGCGAACGGTTTTACCGGAACTAAAAAAATTATAAAAATTCAAAACAATTTTATAATATTACATTTATTTATTTACTACTGCATTACATCAATCTAGAATCAAATTATTTTAGTATAAGGAATAAAAGAAAATACACGTATATATTAAACAATTATAAATAAAAAATTTAATAATTCAATACAATTCTAAATTATTATTTTATATACACATACTGAATTACATGAACCTAGAATAAAAGTATTACATAAGGAAAGAAAGCAAATTCATGCATGACATGCAATACATGTATTAAGCAATTATAGATAGAATTTTTATTTTATGCAAATTTTATCTAGAATCTTTGGACACATTCTTATTTTTAATATATGTGAATTCATTTGAATTAAATGCAGGGTGTGGCTTAAACAAAGTTCTCCTATATGCAAAATATTATGGCATTCATGTTGCAGGAAAAATAGTTATTTTATTGATAAAATAATTAAAAACATAATCCGATCTGTCAGTCACTGCGTAACATACTTATTTTAATTCATGCCAATTCATTTGAAGGTGTGTACAGGGTGTGGTTTAAACAACATTCGTCTATATGCAAAAGATTATGACATTTATGTTGCAGGAAAAAAAGTTATTTTATTGATAAAAGAATTAAAAAAAATAATCCAATCTGTCAGTCACTGCGTAACTGATATAAATGTTTTCTTCACCTGGGTAGAACTGAATCAACAATATTTAGTTGTAACTAAGGTTCCATTCCTCTACTAAAAACAGTTTTAAGGAAAAGTTATATGTATAGGTCTTACTCTCGATCAGTCTTTGTCTAGTGAGTTAAATGGAAAATTCTGTTTCTTAAAAGGCCGAATGTAAACGTCCTACACAATAAACTAGATTATTTCACATTACATTAGAAACTTTTGATTCTGTGTCATTTTAATTATTCATGTTAAATTTTTGGTTTCATTGTCTTACAGAATAAATCAATATGGTTCGAATTTAATCTTGCCCATAGGTCACATATTAGTGATGTATCACTTAAGGGTTTAAAATCGGTTAGAAAAAAGGTACAAATTACCCACTGAACAATATATTGATGAAATATGTGTTCCCTATCTATTCATAAATAACTAGGTGAAATAAATGTGGGGGTCAAAGGTTTTTGTGCAATATCATTTGCATAAAATAGATGTGACCTGTGGAAGTAACTTTCCTCTTCTATCAGGAGCAAAACAATGTTGTATTACTTTTATTTTGTCAGCAAAGGTAATTTGTCCTTAATGTGTAATCATTTCTTTTAATTATTTCTTTTATTTAAAAAAATAGTTTTTTCCTACTGGGAATGTGTTCTCCATTACATGCTTCTCATTGTTAGTACCCTCATTACCTTAGAACAACAATGAAAATAAATTATTTCGAACCTGTCTGTGATATATTTAGTATGATGTCATTGATGTAATTGTAGTTTTCATACATGTTTAATTGTTTTATCATGCACTGGATATGGTTTTCCAAGTTATTGCATAAAAACGGATTACAGAAATAAATCTTTCAATCCATCTAAAGTTTAATAACTTACCTGGCAAACGTTATATTTCTGATCAAGATCTCAATGTCAGCCTTTGTATACTGACTATAAAACTCCCTTAGCTAGAAAAAAACCGAAAAACAAACAAACATTATATCCATTTCTTTATGTGCTCTCTCATACGAAAAGATAAACTAAGAAAGATAACATAAACAGCAGAATTTTGGAATTGCTTTTCTTAATTTAGTCATAATCCTAAATGATATCACCTAAACATCAAGGACTTAACACAAACACTAAGTATATGAAATTGTTATTCAGTAAATTAATATATAACAGTTCAAGTAGACAATAAAGGAATGAAGTGTGCAAGACACAAACACTCTCTGCACATACATTGACATCAGTAAATTGACCACAATATATGTTACGTTACAGTCATTAAAATACAGGAAATGGGAAAGAAAACGATTTTTACAAGTAAACTGGTAAAAAACAATTTAACAACACTGCCGAACATAAAATAAATAATAAAAATGTATATTTCAATTAACATATATATTAAATTAGTAACAGCAACTTTTTTATTATAGTTTTATTTACATTTGAACATGACAAATTTACTCACACTTTCAGCGGCAAATGGTTTCAGTTCTTCAGGGTCTGTTTTATCAGAAACGTCTACATTCAGGTTCACCGTAAGGTCTATCATGATAGGCGATTCTACAAGACAAAAACATTATCTCAATTTTCTCTCTTACAATAAACAACATTATTCTAATAGATGATTAGAGTCATTGGGAGTCATTGATAGACATAAAATGTACATCTGCATGACAATAAAGAATGGACCTACAAATAAATGCAGTGCTATTTTTATCTATTGTAGTTATGTCTTAAGTAAAGATTATCAAATGTTACTGTTTTCTTTTATATCTCAAATCAAAATCGGTTATTCAAAAACAAATTTTAAAAAAGTCTATTTGTTAACAAAACGTTTTGTTACACGAATTCATTGGCATTCAGTGCAATTTGAGCCCGCCTGCTAACAACAGGTTTTAATTTATTTGCATTCTATTAATTCTAATTATTACAATATTTTCATTTCATCCGGAGTGTTTCACTTTTTTGACGTTGGCAGACATTATTTTAACTGTTTAATAATTTTCATAAAGCTTCAAAGCTGGAAAAAAAATTAAGTGATTCCATCAGGTTTTGAACGCAAAAGGTGATTTCATTCCATAAAAGATAAATAGCGGTCTTACTTTACTGTACTATATAGTCAAACAAAGACTGTTTAAATAACTTATATTGTAATAATTTAGTTAATCACTTGCAGTTTAACTAGGCCTTTTCTATCATAAGTTGTTTGTCTTAAAAAAACTGTGCTTCTACTTTCAAAACTTACTTAAGTTTAGTTTAACTATCTAGCTTCTTTATTTCATACATACTATTACGTGTGTCTTTATCAACTGAATTGAGAATGAAAAAGTGTTTCGATTCTAGAATATATCTTAAATATAAATCTAATAGATAAATATACCCTTAATGCACACTATTCCTGGATACTCTTTGTAACCATGTTCACATTTGCAGGAATATCCGCCGTCATAATTGATACAGACGGTGTTATCTTTATCTTTACATGCCGCTTTGTCCTCACATTCATCAACGTCGTCACTGCACGTATCACCTTGCCAATGTGACTGACACATACATTTGCCTGTGGCAGTGTCACAAGTTTGTATTACGTTAGCAGAATGTTCCCCGTTACAACGGCAGGTTTCCGAGCAGTTTACACCGAATTTATTGTTCGTACAACCTTTAACGTAGAAAAATACAAAAATAATTTATCTTTTTTTCTAAAAGGGACAGAACAATTAAACATAACATAGATATGTATGTTAATTTGTAAAAAGCAAGTTGAAATTCAACAAACAAAACATGAACATAAAAATGCTGGAAAAAAGACACTTCTTTGGTGGCAATGAACACAGAATATCGTGAAATCAAAGACTTGCAAAGACATTGTTGATGAGAAATATTGAAAGATACAGCATTTCTTGTGACTCCTAATACTAGCCTGATCTGTATTTACTCATCAATTCCATAGGACATTAAAATAAATGATGAGCAAACATCGGAATGAAGCTTGCTTTTAAAAAAATGCAAGACAGTTTCCTAATTGAATCACAAATGGTTTTGTCCGATACCAACAAATGAGATTTAATACTCACGCGCACATTTGTTTTCTATCTCTGCAAAACCAATGTCACATTTACACTTATAACTTCCAGGAATGTTTTCACAGACGTCTAGTGTACAAGGATTTGATTCACACTCGTTAATATCTGTGTGAAAGATCAATGTCATGATGTATGAAAAGTGTATCGGTAAAAGTAACTAGAAATATACATTTGATTGTATTTAATCTCATCTTTTGTTACAGTAAAGTGATACGTAAGGATCATTCTCTTACCTCTTTAATCGTATGCCTGATTCTAGTATTTTTAAGTATGTGGTATTTTTAATAAAATGTACTATTTCATCGATATTCAAAGTTTATTAAACAAAGTTTTACACATTTGAATAAAATCATGGAACACATTTTGCAAAGTTACTTTACATTTATTTGCGAAAAAATATAAAAAAACAAACAAAAGAAACAACAACAAAAAACACAAATAAATGAAAAACTTTTAAACGTTTTTACTATATGAGGCTTAGTATAGCACAAAAGTATTCGATTTTTTAAAATAATTTTGACTATTATTCTTCTTAATCTAATGTATCTTTCCATTTGAAGTGCCATCGTTGATCTATGTAAGAAATTCAAATTAAGGCTTTTGGACTCCAGTAAAGTTTCGTTTTAGTTATTACCGAAAATGCCTTCGATATGTTTTTTTTCGAAAACGTTATCTTTTGTTTACTTAAATACTTGTGAGATTTAAAAGAAGAAGAATGAAATAACACATTTAATTTTCATAAGTAATGGCTAATCACGAATGATATTTTTCAATTTGAAAAAGCTAATATTTACTGCCGAAAAGCCAACATGGTGTGGCTTATAAAAAATACAATAGCAAATACTACCTTTGCATAATCCTTTGTAGTCCATTATGAAACCAGAGTTGCATTTGCAGCTGTAACTCCCTACACTATTTTCACATTTTGAGTTTTCAGGACAGATGTCACTGTTACTTGTACATTCATCTTTGTCTTTCTCACAATATTTGCCTTCCCAGCCTTGATGACAAATACATCTTCCATTTACGTTATCACATTTGTTTGTATTTGTTGTGTTACAAGAGCATTTGTGTTTACATCCCTCTCCAAACATCCCGGCTGTACATTCTGAAAAATTTCAACAATTTATCAAAAGCTAATAGAAATTTTAGGTCCTCCATGTTCTACTTATTTACACCAAAACGATATAAACGGTGTGTGTTCCTCTCTATAATATATTCCAATCAATCATGCAAAAGTGTTGTCCTTCGGCATCTGACGATACTTTTATAAAATGAAGAGTGTTCTTATTTGGACTTTTGAATTACGTCACACACAAAAAGGGTGGTTTTAACATTTAATTAAAATTTTATAAGCCCTCACAGCTGAAAAAATCGCAAACGATTCTATTAGAAATTGAAATAAAAGACACATTGTCCAATTTAGTGTTAACACGTATTAGGTTAATAGTATTTTGGAATGTTATGTAACATCATGACCTATGCCTTAGATGAAATGTGAGGCTTTACAAAATATTTAATAAGTAATATTGTATGATATTTATATAAGGTTAACTACCCTGGCATGTTATTCCAT